>NC_142691.1:20916590-21219621 GCF_056320005.1 Nelumbo lutea | reverse complement strand
ATGTGTTTTACTATCTGGAGTAAATACCCAAGCATAATGGATATATTGGATTCTCCCTCCACCTAGACTTCTGAGGTGGTTCTTGACTTTTTCAGTGAATGATAAGGAAAGGCCTGAAATAAATTGTTCTTTCCAATAGGGCTCACTTGAATTAGTTAGCCTATGTACTTTGGACAGAAATACATCATTATACCATCTAAAATCATATAATGTTTTACACTTAAGATTTATAAGTTGTTCACTTATCCTTTACACTAAAGTGGTGACTGCATTTGAATTGGTTGGCCTTGACTTAAGACTATTTCTCCATCTTCATCTCTTTTTACCAAATTTACAATATAATCTCTTTCGGCTTGGGAAAGGTAATTGTTCCACCATCCTTTAAGTTTCCTTGTAAAGCATTCAGTCATTATAGTGGTAATTATTTTTTCTTCATTTCCAACCAACTTGCTAGCACTGGCATATATTGTCATGTGATGGATTATTTCATGAATTTGGTACTCAATTTTCCTATCTAAATTTCACTCATAAAATGTATTTCCATCATAACTTACATGAGGTCTTATAGGTTCTTCAAAGAGTAAGTCTACTAGGGTATGCCTGGGGTAATAAGGCTTTTTTACTTTTATATGAAAGTTTATTTAGCTTCATTGACGGTGTATCAGATTTTGTTTCTATCTCTGATTCTTTGCTTATTAAATCTATAGAATGAGTGTTAGATTTTTCTTATTCTTCCTTCAGGTTTTTATTAGATGTTTTTAAAGATTATCCTTTTTCCCATTTGGTGTTCTGGAACAAAATCATTTTATTTGCTATGTCTTTGTAGCTCATTTTGGACAAGTCTAACATAGCTCATTTGATCCTCATATCTCGAGGTTCTCACACCATTCCCATAGGCTTTTCCTTTTTAATTATTGTTGTTCTTTGATTGGAGACTTCTAAGGAGCTCAACAGGGCTTCAATTCGATTTGTTTGTTTGCCTAAGACATTCAGGTATATATTTGTATAATTGTTTTGTTATATTATTTAGGAATAGTGTTTTGGTATCACCTTTTCGACTTCTTTTATTATAGAAGATTTTTTTATTGACAGGCGATAAGCTCTTCTTTCCCTATTTTTATTGCTTCAAAAGGAGGATGTACTGATTCTACAATTTTACCTGTAGAAGCGGTTTTCCATACTTTTGAAAGTTTATTTGTTACACATAACTCTAATTCTTCTTCTGGGGGTTTTATATTTTTAAATTGATTTTGTTGTATAAACCGATTCCAAAAAGGAATATTTTCCTTAGCTTCTATCATGTCTATGCACCAGAGTTCTCTAGTATGATCTCTCTCAAATTTAGAGAAAATTTCAAAAAACCATTTCTTTCTTATTGGTTGGGAATTAAAGTTGAGCCTAATAAGGTCTATATCTATTTGGAATTTTTCCTCAACTCTTAAAAGTTTAATTTCAAAGTCTGCCTTTGTTGGTTCATAGGACTTTATAGAGGAGACTTGATTATGGGTTGTGTGATAAGCCGATGATGATGCATCAACTATTGGTGTTTCATATGTGGCATATATTATACCTGGAGGGGGGGTGATTTTGTTAGATCCACCGACCTTCTAGAATAAGAAGATCCCACTTCTAATAGTTCTGTATATGAAGGTCTTGATGAAGCTAAGGCTCTTCTAAACCATAACTCTATAGATCCGTCTTGCTCACTGAATGTCAAAGCTAATTCAGTGGATTCCACGGGTCTGGGAGGCTCGGCATTGGCTATTAGCCACCTATCTGGTAATTTTACATCTTTCTACATAATTTGTCTAGGGATTGTGATGTTATTTCTAGCATTCGTTTGAAACAAAGTTGTCATTCCCCTTGTTCATGTTATCATAGTATTAGGACAAATGGTATTCATAGTCTTGAAGATCTGAGCGAGATGGTCGGTGCGGCATCTGGAGACTAGAGAGAGAGAGAGAGAGAATTTCAAGAGAACAAATCTAACCCTAAATGAGCCTTTTTCTCTAATTCGCCAGCCGGGGGCAATTTGGTCATGAGAATTGTATCTATGCTGACATGGACAACTTCTGTTAGTGAATATTGGTGATGCTCTAACGGAAAGTGAGTTTTGAAAAATAAAAACTCACTAACATTGTGAGTTTTAGACATTTTGAAAAGTTAAGGTGAGTTTAAGAGAAATGTTGAAAAGTCATGATGAGTTTTAGACAATTTTCCTGCCCATAATGAGCAAGAATTAAAAGAATGAGGCCCAAAACAGTGAACCAAACATGGCGTAAGGGACGGGTTAAGCCTTGCTCCATATCTCCTCTTCATTTAGTCCGAGCACATCGGGTTCAGACTACACTAGACCAGATCTGTTGGTATTTAGACCTGTTCATGGGCCGGATAGCCCGATGAGCCAACCCGATCTAAGTTGGGCTTGGACAAGATTTTAGATCCGCGGGCTCGGGATCAGGCCTAAAATATCAAGCCTGACTTTTTTTCGGGCCAAGCTCGGGCCCGATGAGCCAACCCGATCTAAGTTGGGCTTGGACAAGATTTTAGATCCGCGGGCTCGGGATCAGGCCTAAAATATCAAGCCTGACTTTTTTTCGGGCCAAGCTCGGGCCTTCTCAAAAAAGCCCAAGCTTGACTTGATAATGTATTATATTAATAAAAATATATTTTATATAATAAAAAATATATATAATATATTTTTCTTCTATTTTTTAAGTAATAATGAGACTTTTCATTATTTTTTTAGGTTTTGAGGTTTTTTAGTATAAATAAAACAACTTTTAATTGAATTAAAAAGATCTTTTTTTTTTGTTTTCCAAATTTTTAGTCGGTCTCGGGCTTGGGCCCGGGCTTCGGGCTTTATAGTCGGGCCGGGCTCGGGTTCGGACCTGAACATTTTCTGTTAATGTAGAGGCAAGTGAACAGGTCAATTGGTATCCCAAACCCAAGCAACCAAACGGACCTTAAACGATAAGAAATTACCGACCTGATACCTGTGGCAAATCTACACGTATTTTCTCGGTTCCGACTTCCTAGTTCAGATCCAAGACGAACTTCGGACTCCAGGAAAACGCATAAATAGGGAGGAGGAGTTCTTTCTAGGATCAGAATCCAATCCAACACCAGAATTCGGAAAAGTCCCCTCATCGTTCAAAAAGTGAAAACCATGGAACCCCAGAGCGAATTCCAGGTATTCGTTCAATCTCCAGAGTTCCAAATCCCATGCCATGCCCTGACCGTAAACCCTAATCAGACCTTCCACCATCTCAAGCTTTCCTTCATCTCTCCAACCGCGCCCCGGGAAACCCTGGATTCCCTATTCTTTTCCTTCTCGGGCAAGCCCCTCCTTGACTCCTCCACCCTCCTCGATTCCAGAATCCTCCCTTTCTCCACCCTAACTCTCCTAACCAGGCTTCGCGGCGGCGGAGGAGATGGCGGCGCAACCGGTGCAGAATCTCGCGACTGCTATCTCAAGATGTACGCCTCGAAGAAGCCCGATAAGGTCGACCCCAACGAGACCAGGTTATCGCGGTGGACGACTTGCGCTCTTTCGTTTGAGCCTCTCAAGCATCCTTGCGTCGTCGATCGACTTGGGAATGTTTTCAATAAGCAGCCGCTTGTCGAGGCTTTGCTAGAGAGGAAATTGCCGAAGGAGTTTGGGCATATTAAAGGGCTAAAGGATATGGTCCCAATTGAACTTTCTCCGATTCCGGGAGTGAAGTATGACGATGGTATCAGCTTCATGACGAGGTTTCAGTGCCCAATTACGGGTCTCGAGTTTAATGGAAAGTATAAGTTCTTTGCACTGCGCAGCTGCGGGCATGTATTGAGCGCCAAGGCTTTGAAAGAAGTCAAGTCGTCGACTTGTCTTGTTTGCCATCGGAAGTTCTCCGAGTCGGATAAGATTGTGATCAATGGGACTGCAGAGGAAGTGACAGCATTGAGAGAAAGGATGGAAGAGGAGAAGGCGAAGTTGAGAGAGAAGAAAGAGAAGAAGGCGAAGAATGGCGAATTGGGTGTTAATGGGTCGGAAGGAGGTTGCCTGGATTCTTCGCGGTTGAGCGGTACAAAGCATGCTATTGATGACAGGAATGTGGAGAAGGCTTCAGTAAAACTTGAAGGAAATGGGAAAATTGTGAATGCAGGTGTTACTGCAAAGGGAGCGACCAATGGTTCAGTTAAAAAGTTCAAAGCAACTGATATTGCGCCACCTAATGCTACCAAGGAAGTGTATGCATCTATTTTCACTTCGTCGAGGAAATCAGATTTTAAAGAGACTTATACTTGCAGATCTCTCCCGCTAGGAAGAAACTGATCGTAGGTTCCAAAGGGTGGTGATGCGATGCCTTCTTTGTGTGGTGATCTTTTCTTTTATCTTATTTGGCTCTCTTGTAATTTGCAGTCTAATAGGTACAATGTTGACAACATCTTTTGTATACAATATTGGATTTGATCGAATGATAATTTGTATCTTATTCAATGGGTTTTCATGGATGGAATTCAACATTTACTGAATCTTTTTTACTGTTAATTCTTGAATGAAAAAAATTTGCCATATAATTTATCCTAGACAGGTATGAAACCAAGAATTGATTTTTGATATCCTAGACAGAACTTTGCCATATAATTTATCTGAGCTGGGAGCAGTTTGAACAAAAAATTTCTAATAAATTAAGCTTTCCATTCCATAATCACGCCCACAAAACACACAAACATAAAATCTAAAAAAGAAAAAAAAATGCGAAAAGAAACAGCAGAGAGCAGATAGTATGAACGGATACTCCATACTCCATACAAGAAAAGAGACCGTTCAAATATAAGAAGAGAACCACCCCAGGGAATGATGTCTCAGACCTTTTCTTTGTTCCACAAGTTTCTTTGACCCTACTCCACAAGTGTGTGCAATATCCTAGCTGATCTTCTTTTTCTTTGACCTTATTCATAAGCTTAGCAAGGCTTCAAGTGACTTCTACTGTCTTAATCTATATTGATGCTCATCTATTCCTGTTAGACAATTCTTAATGTAACCTTGACACATGGAATCCGCTAATGTACATCCTTGTCCATGGGTTGCATTCATTTTCTCTTGATGATTGAAACTAATGTTAGTCCAATTAGGTTAAATTTAACTTTCCCATGCCTTAAAACTATCATATTTGCAGTTGTAAATTTCCTTATCTCGTAAACAACGTCAAGGTGGAGGTTGCTGTCAAATATACAATTGATGAGGGCTTATTTTCCTTTGGTCTTATTTTTCCTCCATTTATCATTCTTTCCAAGGGTGCAATAAGTTGGCATCTTAGGCCCCATTTGGCATTGTTCCTGCCTATTCCTGTTCTTGAGAAATTTCTGTTCCAGAACAGAAATGGAATTTCTGGTTTTTGGATACGCTATTAATCTTAAGATTAGTTTTTCAAATCCATACTTAACAAGCCCTCATAAAAGTAATAAAAAAGGACCACACAGAAATGATGTCTTCCAATTTGCAAGAAAACCGGTTGAAAAATGCGACCGATCGAACGATTGCAGCCTGGTTGAAGCTCTTCAAAGGCTTGAGAATGCGTCGGCGGTAGGAAGAAGAACCCCACTAAGATTGACTAGGGCTACCTTATGGCTAAAAAGTTACGAAATTACGATTGTAACCCCACTCAACACATGGGGAACCTATACACATGTTCGTTACTTAACAATGACATCGTGGGAATAGCATGTTCTAGTTTCTCGTTCCTGTGGAGTGCCGTCCTGGTCACTCCAAAAAAAGGAGCTAGGAACATGCCATTCCCACTCCAAAAGAATCTGGTTATTTATTTACATTTTTTATAAGTAAATAATTTATTTTCAAAGGAGGGAGAACTTCCCTAAAAAAAGTAGTTACTTGAGATCCATTGACTTAGTTTTACTGGTGTATCATTTTTTAGCTTTTATTGGAAGTATATCCCTTTCTACAAAACCATTTTCCTGGATGATCTACTTCCATTGATACTATAAACCCTTCAAAGATATTTCAATGTTCCAGCCAAACGGACAAGCACAAAGTCAGAGAGATCATTCTCCAAAGGATCTTGTCCCTACTAATAAGTTCCTGAGATGACCACGAGGACAACAGGCCTGCCAAGTCTTCTATCCTAACCTACTTACACACCGGAGAAAACATCACTGCGTTTTCTTTTAACATGAACCAATTCTCTTATTTCTCAATCAAGTTCAACATATTTTATCAATAAAAGATACAGCAAAGCAGAGTGACAATGGGATCCATAGCAGTGATTTAAAACGCACGCCTAGGTGCTTAGGCGAGGCACATTTTAAGGTATGCGCCTCGTTTAGGCCCCAGGTGCAACACTTTCAAATGGCATGTGCCTGGTGTGCCTGGTGCGCCTGGTGTGCCTGGTGCGCTTAGTGCACCTTGCGCTTCAGCTCAGGTGTGCACCTTTTCAAAATTTGTGCCTTTTTTTTCTATTTTTTAAGCCTAGTGGTCGGGCTAGGGGCAGACGACCAAGCCCCTTGAGGCAAACCCAAACAAGTCAATGTTAAGGTCTTATATTCTTAATTCCTATTTGCTAATGTTGTTTATTCATTTATAGAATTATAAAATCATTTTTTTTGTAGGGATTAAGAATTTAAGACCTTAACATGGAGTTGTTTGGGCTTGCTTCGAGGGGCTTGGTACAAGGGCAACTCATAGAATCAGGAACGAAAGATGCTTGACTATCTATTTGAAATAATGCAATTGGGAAAGAAATAAAGAAATTAAAAGTTAGAGATGCTTGAATATGTTCTGTATGCTATTTTTTATTTTATTTTTGCATTTTCACTTTGAATATGTTTTATATGTTATGTTTGTATATTTTAATTGAGTTTATAGGATTTTTAAAACATTTAGTTTAAAATTAAAGTTAATTAATAATATTTTTAACATTTTCTTAATTTATTTTTGAGCTTTTTTTTGCATTTTTTTTCAATTTTTTTGAATAAAAAAAATGGTCATTGTTTTTTTCTTGCACCTTGTGGTTTTAAAGCATTGATCCTTAGAGTGACAATGGTTTACAGATTTAGGAACCCTCAAAATTATGATTTTTGAATCAAGTAAAAACTTAGAATAATTTTTGAACCCATGCAAGATTTGGTGGTCAAGTTTTTACTGATTTTAATGATTTGATTTCTGAAAGGCGAGGCAGGAATGGAAGCTGATCATGTTGGGTTAAAAGGGTTTCTGGACTTTCAATAACGGAAAAAAGAGATTCAAGTGGATGACACAAGATATGGAAGTGTGTTTCAGTTGGTGGGCTAAAAGGGGAGCAAATGGTCTTGCTGATGTCAGCAAAACAAGGGGTGGGGAGGAACCAGTTGTTATGGGCTCAATTGTAACAGTTTTTGTCTGTAGAGTTAAGAAAATTTACCTCTCCCTATCTTGTAAGTATTAAATATTTCTAATGAAATTCTGTTATTGATAACTCATCAAAAAAATTCTGTTATTGATAAAAAAAGACTGGAAGTTGTTCATGTTGGCAAATACAGGGCTTTGATCAAAGTGGTCTCTTTATTTCCACATTCCACATGCGTTTATCTATGGTTTTGGAGGATAACCCATTTAGGAAGCCCAACATTTTAATGCTTTTTCTCTTTATTACCAGAAAAGATAATTTAAATGAAACAATTCACAGCTGTCCCATTGTTGAAATGGTATGAGCCTGCAAGAGTCTTCTGATATTTATGATGTTAGAGAATATATTGTTCATGAAATCCAATGGAATTTTTTTTTGAAAGCATGCTAGTTAAAAAATTTGAATTCAAACCAAAATCCTGAAATGGTGAGAGAGCAGAATTGGTTTCAGAAGGGGTCTTAAGGAATAGGGGTTGTGAATGTGACCCTTTGGCTGAGTTGTTAACTCTACTGAACTCGGTATGTTTGGACCCACATTCAGCTGATAGTCGTATTTGGACTGCCCCACTATGGGTACTTTACATGTGCCTCCTTTAATGCCTTGACCTCTCAAGGAGTTGGGGGGTTAATTCACCCTGTGAAAGAGATTTGGAGTACACTAGTTCCACCTAAAATAAAGGCTTTCTACTAGGAAGTTTCTCATGGTAAGATCAACACTTGTGATGTGCTCCAAAGAAGAAGGCCCAACAAGTACCTTTCACCTCATGTATGCTTTGCAAAGAAAATGGCGAGACTATCCCCCATTTACTATTCTCCTGTCCTTTTGTGATTTGTGTTTGGAGGCATTTTTGCTCCCTCTTTGATTGCAGGTGGGAACCCCCTCCAGATGTGGCCAGCCTATTCAGCCCTGATTTCATGAGACAACCAAAAAAGAGAGGAAGAATAATGTGGAGGGCAACAAGAGCAGCTCTGTTGTGGGCCATATGAGAAGAAAGGAATGGGTTGGATTTTCAAGGAAAAGCATAGCACAAAAGAAGATACAATAAAAAGTATAAAGGTGAAAGTAGTGCATTTGGTAAGTACACTGGAAGCTTTTAAAGCATTTTCAATGGATGATATCCTAAAACCATGGGGAACAGTGACAAAGTCCACAATAGTGAAAGACATAGTGGTGGCGGAATGGAAATCCCCTCATATAACAATGTCAAATTGAATTTTGATGGAGCTCTGTGGGTAACCTGGGACCTCAGGAACTGGGGGTGTCTTTAGAAATGGTGAAGGTGTGGTGATAGCCACGTAATCAGGACCGGTTGGTTATGGGGACTTGTTAAAATCTGAGATCCTATCTCTCTTACAAGAGTTGAAATTAGCCAAATAGCTTAGAATGAAACAGATGGATGTGGAAGGAGACTCAAAGCTAGTTATCAGATGGGTGAGGAGAACGACAAACAAGTTGGCTGATGTCCTATCAAAGCAAGGGGTCCACAGGGAACATCTTTTTTGGCAGAGTTGTAACGGATTTTATAAATGATTGGGTTACTGGATAAGATCCAACTTCCTATGAAATGATTTAACAATATTTAATGAAAATAAATTCCTGTTTCTGATAAAAAAAAAGAACTCAAAGAAAAATCCTAGTCACAGAAGGTTGCATGGATTTTGGCTGAACGTGGAGTTCCTTCTTAATGAATTTGACATGCTGTTGGCTGAATGTGGAGTCGACCTGTTGTATATCACCTCTAATAGCCTTGCCATTTCCCTAATGTCCCTAATTTCATTTCCTTCAGGTTGATTTCTTGTATTAACCCCAAAATGATTCTTCACTATACCTCACAACTACTTGCCTCAGAACTCTATCAATCATCATTTGTCATTGTTAAATCAGGGTGTGATTACTTTCAAGCATTCAATTGTTTGAACTCTCATTTCAATGCATTAAGTGTTACTTCTCTTCTTCCAGCCATCATTGCTGCTGGCACAACTACGGTGCCCAGATTCAAATACAGAAACATATGTAGAAAAGGGGGATATGACTCCACTTTCTAAAATCCCAAACACGTGTATACGTATGTCATGTAACATGCTTCCATTGAGAGAGTTTTTTGATCAATAATCTTGTTGAGATAGTTGAGAATAAAACACAATTGGAAGGAACTCATCTCTCAAGCAGGAAAGGAGGTTTTATTAGAAGCAGTGGTCACACCCATTCCAAATTATGTCATGTCCTGTTCTTGTTGCCCAAGAATATTTGCAGGCTTTTAAAATGCACCTAGAGAAGATTTTGGTGGGGCTCAAGCAAGAATGAGAGAAGAATAGCTTGGGTGGATTGGCAAACAATTAGTAAAAACAAAGGGTCAGATAGACTTGGCTTTAGAGATCCTCATTATTTTAGTATTGCTCTCGTTACCAAGCTTGTGTGGAGGCTCTACACTGAGCCCAGTTCTTTGTGAATCAAGCTAATTAAAGTGAAACACTTCCCTTCTTGTAGTTTCCTTTCATATAATGTTAGAAAATCTGGTTCGTGGGGATGGAAGTGTTAAAGGGCTGTGCTAATAGGTGAATAGAGATGTGTTAGAGGGTGGGATGACTGGTAGGTGAATAGAGATGTGTTAAAGGGTGGGATGACCCCTGGTTACTGAGAGTTTTTTTTTTTTTGTAAAAGGTAAGGTAATTTATTCATTCAAAGAGACATTACAATAGAGCCCAGGCCATTAAAGGCTGCCTAGGACTACCTCAGGTTACAATCTCATCCAAGACTGAGAACAAAACAACAAACACAAATTCTGATTTTTAAAATCCTCCATCGCTGACACCCAAGACAATAACTTGCCCACAGCTTTCTGCACTATTTCATCTGGACTTTTAGATTTACCATGGAAAATTCTGTTATTTCTCTCAGTCCAAATAGCCCAAAGTACAGCTGCCAGAATGGTGTTCCAAACCAAATTTCCTTTCTTGCTGAGACCCTCAACTCTCTAACAGTTCAGCAGCTCCTTCACTGAATTTGGTTACTGCGAGTTTGTGGGTTCAGAATAATGGGACCTGGGCCCAAATACCTAGCTGTTAAGGTCATGGATGACTTTTGATCCTAGCAGTAGACAATAGAAAATAGATCTCCTTAATTATATCTTCCTTGCTATGTTGATTCCATTCTGCAAATTAGTTTGGCCAGATTTGATTGGAAGGATTCTCCTTACTGGAATCCGAATCCCAAAGGCAGGTTTCTGTGAAGATGCATACTTTCTTCTAAAAGGTAAGGAAGAGTATAATCAGGTCTTATTGTCTAAGTTTCAGTGGAAGCAATTGTGGTCCATTCCTACAGCTCCCAAGAAAAAAGCTTTTCTTGTGGAGGGTTATCCATTATGGTATTGCCCAAAAGAAAATCTCTTTAGAAGACACTTGGACCCTTCTTGTAATGCTTGCTTGCAGGTGCTGGAGTCTGTTATCTCATTCGTCGTGGGTGTGATTACACTTGTGTGGTTTGGAAGTAACTTCGGAATTAGGATGGATAATACTAATAGTTTTGTTGACTGGATGAGACCCATGATGGATTGCATATCTCTAAACAAGCATGGCAAGAGTCTTACAATTCACCATGCTATTATTGTCTGTTGGTTTTTGTGGAACTCCTGACCCTTCTAATATAATTGATCTTGCTTTCAGGAAATTTTGGGAGAGGAGGATTTGAAACCTGTTTCAGACTGTCAATAACATCAATGGTGGGAAATGATGAAATGAATGATCTGACTTTTCGCTCTCCACCAGCAGTTCATGTGGCCTTTTTGGTGCTGCAAACTACGCTTCATGTGTGGCCTTGTCCCCCCAGTTTTGGATGAAGCAATTGCTTTCAGGGAAGGGGCTATTCTTGCATCTCTACTGTCTGAGGGTGTACTGCTTTTCTAAGTGACTATCAATCCCTTATTTTGGCCTTGAGTAAAGGGATACAGAATTTTGATAGAGAAGATAAGAACATAAGTTTATTCTCAAAGATATAATGCACATATTAAAGCACCACAAATGTTCGTTCAATTTTGTGCAAAGGATCACAAATGGAGCAGCTCAAACTATGGCCATGCATTGGAAGGAATCTGGTTTTCTTATCTGCCTGAGCAGTTTCGTCCTTTACTTGAAGACTGTTGGCTAGCTTATTGGTTTTGATTGTTTTTGTCTGTAGATTTCTTAGGTGATGCGTTGTTTCTGTTGGTGTGTATGTGTGACTGTGTTTTGGATTTGGTTTATATGCTTCTTTCTTCTGTGGTTTTAATGAAATTTCTCTTTTTGACCAAAAAAGGGATCAAGAGAGAAGCAAAAGGGATAGGTGGAATATTGTTGCTATGGAATATTCCACCTATGTTGATTCCATAGAAAATGGATCTCCTTAATTAAAGGGTGGCGTTTCCGTGTTTCATTGAGTGGTTGCAAGGGAGTGCTGTAAGGTGTGTTCTGTAAGTAGAAGTTAGAACCATATGTAAGACCAAAATAGCCTTTTCATTTGTAGGAAGAGAAAAAGGAAAGTTTAAAGAGCAGTCGTTTGGGTTCTTCCCCTTTTTTTGTATATTGACTGTTTGAAGATTGAAGTAGCAGATTAGAGACGTACTTGAAGATTGCCTTTTGGGTTCATCCCATTAAGATTGAAGAATCATTTTGATGATAACGAACCTTTGAGTTCCACCTCTATGCCGAACTTATCAAATCTGAAGAAAAGTTAGGGCTATATTTAATTGATTTTATGAAAATACTACATATGGCGTATTGTTTAAATTTTAAAATTGTTTATTGGTTAAGTGGCACAAGAGATACAGGTTAATATACTTCCGGGTCTTTGGCATTAACCACTAATCAATTTATAGGCCAAAATGGAACTAATTATAATCGGATGATATTAACCATAATCAATTAGCTCCTCTTTGAGTGGCCAAGGATACAACTATACAAAGCAAAACTCAAGAAAACAGTGGGAAGTGCAAGTAAGGTTTCAAAAAATATCAGGATAACTGTTGTTAGGGTAAGACCATGGATTAGCAACAAGAAACGAACTTCTGCAGCAGATACTCTACAGTAACAGCTTTTATAATCACGAATTCTCTGAATTTACATCATTGGCTTGGTATCTGGTCCCAAGTCTTCTGACCTCGTAGAAGAGGTAGAAACAAGATCTGGACAACATTCTGTTGTCTCAGCATAATCCTCCACTACGTGTTCCTCACCATTAAACTTCAAATATAAAAGGAGTTCTCTGTACAAAAGGCTGACTTCATGATCAAATGGTGGTTATTGTAGAGAGAATGGACTACTCTTCACTCTATATGGTTGTTACCTTACACCCTTCTAATGAAGGTTAAACTAAAAATAAGACTGAACTATACACGATGAGCAGACTCTCTTGGGTGGTTATCGGGGTCTTCTCAAGGTCCTTCCATGGGGTGATTTTGTCCATCTCGTTGTTTCATATACAACACCTCCATTTCTGTAGCTAATGCATCTTTTTTCATGTAGATTCCGTGTCTTGTCACTGCTCATACAATCTTCACTTGATCTGCTTGACTCTTCTATTAGGGTGTTAATACCCTTAGACTTGGTATCAGCCCAAGATTTGCAGGGTGCAAAGCTAAGCAATATCTTTGCTGCAATGCTTTCACGTGTTTCTTCCACATTTGATTCATTCTGGGGGTGCTCATTGCTTTCTCTAACGACAGCAGGTTCCTCCTGGCTTTCTGGAACTTCAGAGCTTCTATTTGGACAGTCACTTTGATTCTTCTGCTTGATTTCAGTATCTGGAACAGAAGAAGAAAGAGAACTATCTTTGATGAGATGAGGTTCTTCAAATTCTGATTGAATTCCCTCTGCAGTAACTTGGCTTACTTGAACTGGCTCACCACAATAAGAACCATGTATAGGGCTTCCCGTGATTGTGGAAATGTTGTGATCAATTTCTCTACACAAATCTGCACCTTGGGACTCTATGCTACTACTTCCATGACCTGAGTAGTTTGGGTTCTCATGCCCACCCTCTTCATTTGTCTGGGAGCTCAAAGCTGAAGAATATGAGTTCTGTTTTCTTGAAATTGAGTTTAATCCTGAAGGAGAGTTCCCTTGGATGCAATTGCCAAGTTTAATTGAGTCACACTGCATGGGTTTAAGAGTATGATATCCTTGAGGGGAAATGACAGGATCTGTTGAAAGTGAACCTTCATCATTTGAACCTCTGTGCTGTTCACGCAATTTTAAATTGGGTATTATGATCACACTGTTACTTTCTAGAAATTGATATTGCTGGACTGAATCTGGATTACTTCCACTGGCTTGCTCAGATGTTCCCTTGTATTGTTCTTCGCATTCGGCAGACCCTGAACTGTGATCTGGAGTTAACCTCTGAGACATGTGCCAAAGAGAAATGTCTTTCAGCTTGCTTCAAGTAAGAGATTGCTTAATAAGTTACAATAAGGACAGCGTTCTAGCATACAAGTTAAACAAGAGGAATGCCTATTTTGAGATGGTAGGGCAGGAAGATATCAGTCTTGCCTCTTGCCATAATTCTATCACAGATATAGGGATTGAAGCCCATCGTTTGGAGGCTCCATCAAAGAGACTTTGTAGCTCTAGTTTGGATAAAATTCACTAAATAATCATTGAGATAGAGTTTTCCGACTCCATACTGGGACAAGGCTTTGACGATGACAACGATGATGATGATGAACCATTTTGATAAAGTCTACAGAATCATGATCCAGAATATTTGGAAAAAGGAAATAACCATTATTAAGGTAGTTGGAATCAAAACTTATAAAAAAAAAAGGTAGTTAGAACCATAAGGTGCAAATTGCTTAAGCAGCAAAAACTTGACTCTTCCAATAATAATGTTTATGGGTTCAGTCCATGGATTTAAGTGGACAAGATGGTGAAAAGATACTTTGCAGGCTAAAACTTATCCTCCTAGGAAGGGAGGGGGGGGGGGGGGGGACAAAAGACATAGGAATGTTAAATCTAATGTATAAACTATTCAGAGATTGGTACTCGGGTGCTGACTTATCACCTCATTTGTAACTTTTATTTTTTTAATATTTTTTTTTTCTATTTACTTATCAATATATACATATATATATATATATATAAACTGGTTTCTACTGTTTCAATTAAGTTGGAACTTTGGCGTGTTCATGGTCAAGATCATCCACTTGATGCAAATTCCAATTTGGACATAACAATCCATGATCTATGATAACTGGATACCTGCACAAGGGTGCTGTATCATGTTCGATACTATAATTTTTTATCAGTATTAAGAAAATATTTATTAATAATATAAAATTAAAGGTGTATACATGTGCCAAGAACCGCATCCAATGGGCCTACATTTCTTCCAACCATTTCATCCCCTAATTATGATTTTCAACATCACAATCCCCCTATGAGGGATCTATACAGTCGTATTCCTTTCCGTATCCAGGTAACATAGTCCACGGTTGCTACTTCAAATGTGAATAACTGTATGAAATGGAACCCATGCAGTTCCTTGTCTCTAGAATATCCATATTAATTAATACATGTACAATGAGCCAGTGTTGATATGAGCCTTAGGAGAACTCACCCCTAAAAGCTAGCTGTTAGAGGGAGGGAACCCAAGCACATATATATCCCACAACAGCATCCCATACTACCGATGTGGGATACCTCACATTAGCATCCCATACTACTAATACGGGACAAATGAATCGTAACAAGTGTCCACTGCTCAGTTTGGAAAGAGTACAAATATGTAGAGTGAAAAACCTTGTATTTTGTATCTATTTGCATTGTACATATTTGTATCTGTATTCTTTCCAAACTGAGCATTAAGAGCAAACATGTTCTGAAAATCATAAGGTTGAATCATACCATATCATAAAATTATTTCTGTTTTTACAAAATAAAAAAATTAAGAATAGATATACTAAAAATTTAAGTATTTATAGAAAAGTAATTTTACCCTATTTTTTAGCCATATCTACCATATATGTACTTAAAAAATGATTTTACCACCTGTCTTGTACACTAGAATCCTAAGATGATATACCAATCCACACTATGACTCCCTAACCTACATATAATGGAAAATAAACTCAATAAGCAATCTAAAAGGTCTTAAATAATCTAAATAATCATTTTCTAGTAAAGAGCTTTAGAACAAGATCCTCTTGAAAAAAATTATAAGGAACAAATAAATGACAAAGTAGAGAACCAAATCTTGATTGAATTGATTTGAATTGTATGAACTATACAAATTATAAGATTCATAATCACAAGATTTTTGTGGGAAAGGATTCAGGCATAACATTCAAATCAAAAACCTTGAGATTCATGATTCAAATTGTGAATTGTATTGTAAAAAGATTTAAACAACTATGATTACATAATAAAAGAATAAGAAAGATCAATTCAACATGTCAAATAATTTCCATCCATTTATGCCAAAATAAATCCATTCATGAATTATATTCCATGAGATTAAGATATAACCTGATGCAGTGATAAAGGTTTTTCAGCATATTGGTTATGTGAAAGCTTTGCAGCCTCAGTGACAGCAGAATTCCCAACTCCAGTATGGTGATTCCATGGAATATCATGAATTATGTTGTTCTCTGAAGATTTTTCTAGAGGCTGAAAGCCTGTTGTGCATTCATTAATATTGACTCCATAAGTTTTTCTCTCTAAAGCTTCATTACAGGCTTGACGACTCTCTGATCTTGTTTCTGAGAACATTCCAAGAGCTAGTTTTGGATCTCCAGATATCAAAATTGGAGAGTTCACTTGAAGAACAGATGGGTTGTTTGCCACTACTGAAACCTGGGCTGTTTTTGACGTTCCTTCAGACAAGCTGGTGGTAGCATTTACTATTTCAGAATTATTTACTTCAACTTGAAGATCAGACTCATCCAGATACTCTTCTGGGGGTCTTTCAAGGTCAATAACTCTCCTTGGTTTGTTCTCAGTATTAGAAAATATATTTTCAGTATTATTCATCCATAATGATGTTTTTGAACCAGAACCTATAAATTCTTTCACTGTAACAGGATGCATGGGCCGAACATGTGATGCTTCTTCATACGATTGAGCAGAAACAGAAGATATCCTAGAAGGTTTTCCTTCTGCAGTTGAACCATGAAATTGAGCTTCCCTAATTGCGACAGTTTCAGAACTAAATGTCAATGATTGTGCCTGGGAATAGATCCTCTTCCTTAATTCTTGCATTGCTGATATCTGGATTTCATAGAGCTGGTGCAGTGCCTGGACCTGAAAAAGAAATTTACTTTAAATACAAGGGAACAACTGATAAGAAATCTGGTGAAAATTCCACCATAATAACAAATTGTTATGTAGTATTGGACAATAAACTAAAAGAAATAACATTGTTTAGAAACTTCATTCTTATCATTAGAACAGCCATTGTGGATAATAATATCAAGGCATGGATGCAACATAACTGGTGTTCTAAAAGGAAAAGACTTTTTTTTTTTGATAAATGAGAGTGGTTTTATTAATTCAAAAAATAGTAGTACATTCAGCCTAGGAAGAGGCACGAGGTGTTACCTCCCCCTAGGACTGGGTCATAAACACTAAACAAACACAAGCCTAAAACACAGTTACAAAGTGGCCCAAAACAGATCTCCCCTTGACACCCCTTGCTTGGCCAAAGAATCAGCCATTGCATTTGCTGATCTGCTGACCCACTGAAACCTGACTGATATTCCTTGTCAGCCATTTAACTTTCCTTAACAGATCCCGGTAGCCCCAACAAGCTGTCTCTGGATTTGTAACCAGCCCACTACTACCTTGGAATCCCCTTCTACTGTCAAATTATTCGCTCCAAGTTGACTGGCCATCTGTATACCTTGTACCGCTGCTAGTATCTCTGCCCTTACAGAATCACCAACACCCACTGGTCCTGAAAATAAAAACAACATGTTGCTATCTTTGTCTCTCAGAATCCCTCCTATTCCAGATGGCCGTGTTACCTTGGCAGCTACCATCAAAATTCAGTTTTACCACTCCATTCGGTGGGGATTCCCATTCAGCTTGCGATTTGTTCTTTGTGGAGACTGTACAAGCCACTGCTGCCCAGTTTCTCCTCAAGTCATCAAAGGAGTAATCTGCCAACAAGTGTGAAGATTTTAGCCACGAGACTGTCCTTGTCATTATGCATTCCTTAATTTCAGCAAGACTTCTTTCCTTTTCTTGAAATATTCTAGCATTTCTCTCCTCCCATAAAGTCCACAAGGTAGCGGCTCTGATACATTTCCATATTAGCTTCCTTCTTTACTTCGGAGGTTCCACCTGCACCCAAATAGTGCAACAACCCAGTTCCAAATATTGGCAGCAAAAGAGCACGACATCAGTAAATGGTTACAGTCCTCATCCTTCACTTTACACAAGAAGCACCAATTTGGGGACAAACACAAGTAAGGCTTCTTCTTTTGCAAGTTTTCCACCGTATTGATCTTACCCAAGTACCCAACAAAACACTGCTATTTTAGGAGGAATTGGCCTTGACCTCTTTAACAAGGAACACCTGAGAGGAGGAGTTGGAGCAGAGGGCTTTAAAGAAAGAAGCACAAGTGAAGGAGCCAACTGAGGTTAGAGACCAAACCCTTTTATCCAGGTTAGGGGGGTCCAAGCACAATGAGTCTAGAAGCAACAAGAGCTCTGTAACACAAAGAAGTTCTTCATCCCTTAACCCTCTTCGAAACCCAAAATTCCAGTTTAAATCCAAAGGGCAAACCGGGAGGGATTGGTTTCTTTCTAAAGAGGAAGATGGAATAGAGAGAAGGAAAGCAGTCTTTTAGGGGTTGAGTGCTCACCCAAATATCTTCCCAAAAAAGAATGGAGTTTCCAGAACAGGCATCATACCTTACAAATCTGAGGAACTTTGGGAGAATGCCATAAATAGCCTTCCAAGGTGTTGTGAGCGAACCCTTCGGGATACCTCCGCGTCCCAACCTGATTCAGAACAGCCATGGATACTCTTCACTACTTCATGCCACAACATTTCCCTCTCCAAGGGCCACCTCCAAAGCCACTTACCTAAAAGAGCTTCATTCTTACTCACCACATTCCCTAAGCCTAGGCCTCCTTCATTTTTGCTTCTACTCACCACCTCCCACCTAATGAAGTGATCTTTTTTCTCTTCCCCAGGTTCCCATAAGAAGTCCCTCATCAGTTTTTCCAACCTCTTTGCCTCCCTTTTAGGAATTCTAAAGACTGACAGGAAGTATAAAGGCAAGTTGGCTAGAGTTGCTTTAATCAAAGTAACTCTACCCCCTAGGGAAATATAGTTTCTCTTCCAAGTTGTCAATCTTTTTTTGAACTTTTCCACCACCGGGTTCCAGAACCTACTTTCCTTTGGATTTGTGCCTAAGGGAAGTCCTAGGTAGGATAGAGGCCATTGAGGCCATGTGCAATCTAACGAGGCTGCTATATACTCCATCTCCTCTCTACTCAAATTCATTCCCACAACACAACTTTTCTCAAAATTTATCTTCAAATTTGAGGCCCTCTTAAAGTGAATTATCAAATCCTTCAAATTTCTTACCTCCATCAAATCACAACCTTCACAAAAGATTATTATGTCGTTTGCAAATTGAAGATGGGTTACTGAAACTCTATCTCTACCTATTCTCCACCCTCTTAAGGATCCGGCCCTATCCACTTCTGAGAGAAGTCTACTAAAAGCATCAACAACTAAAGTGAATAGGAAAGGTGACATGGGGTCACCTTGTCTAAGACCCCTGCTAGCTGGGAAGAAACCGTTAGCTACCCCATTGACTAGGATGGAGTAATGGCAAGAGGAAAGGAAACCGTTTATCCATTTGCACCATCTATCCCCAAACCCACACTTCCTTAGCACGAGTAATAAGAATCTCCAATCCACTAGGTCATAAGCCTTTTCAAGATATAGTTTACAAACATAACCTTTACGACCCGATCTCCTCATCTCCTCCACACATTCATTTGCTATTAGGATCCAGTCTACTATTTGTCTCCCCTGAACAAAAGCTCCTTGGGCTTAGTTGATAAGACAAGGAAGCACTTTTTTAATCCTCAAAGATAAGACCTTAGCCACAATCTTGTATACACTAGTCACCAAACTAATAGGTCAAAAGTCCTTTGGATGCTTGGCCTCTTTCTTCTTGGGAATTAAGGCTAAAAAAGTAGCATTAACTCCACGACTAATCAATAAATTATCCTCGAATTCCTTGAAGACCTCAATCAGGTCTTCCTTGATTATGTCCCAACAATCTTGAAAGAAAGCCATTGTGAAACCGTCCGACCCTGGTGCTTTAGATCTGTTCATGGAGAAGACAACTTTTCTTATTTCTTCCTCCTCAAAATTCCTTTCTAGCTAGCTTCTACTCTCTTTTGGAAGCCTCTGCCAGGCCACACCTTCCAACTCCACACTAGGACCTAGGGGCTTCCTTAATATGGATTTGAAATGGCCAACAAAACAATTGGCTATCCTCTCTTGGGAATCAAGGACTAGTCCATCCACTTCCAGTTTGGAAACTAGGTTTTTCCTTCTCCTTCCATTGGCTAGTTCATGAAAAAATTTAGTGTTCCCATCTCCTTCCTTAAGCCACCTGCATCTAGACTTCTTTCTCCAAGAAATTTCTTCTCTCAAAATGACTTCATCTAACTCTCTTTTCAATTTCCATCTCCAATCTCTATCTTGAGAGTTTATGATTCTTTGGGATTCCTTCGTATCTAATTCCTCTATTTGGGTCATCAAAGAGGATTTCAATTCTTCTATTCTTCTAAAATGCTCCCTATTCCAATCCTTCACATGTGCTCTCAAACTTTTTAGTTTTTTAAGAAATCTTACTCCTTTCCACTTCATCCCCCTTAGGTCTTCTCTCCACCATTCCTCAACCTTCTTTACGAAATCCAGGTGAATTAACCACATGTTTTCAAACCTAAAGGGACAGGGTCCTTGCCTAAACAGCTTTTGTCCTAGGCCAATGGGGCAATGGTCAGATGTGACTCTAGGTAGAGCTCTTGTTATCAAGTCCTCCCACTTGCTTTCCCAGCTTTCATTGAAAAGGAACCTATCTAACTTGGAGCAGGTTGATGTCTCTTGGAAGTTGGACCAAGTATAGAGGGCTTGCAACAATGGGAGTTCCTTCAGCTCACAATTATTAATGAAATCATTGAATCTCCATATGCTAGTTGTAATGACCTGTTGGGGGTTATTTTATTCATTCGTAAAACGAATTACATTGAAATCCCCCCCAAGAACCATGGGCCATCCCAAATCCCTTGAATCCCATAAAGTTCTTTCCAAAAATCATTCCTTTCTCTATAGTTGCATGGTCCATACACATTAGTTAGTGCCCAAGTAAATCCATCCTCTACCATCTTGAATTTTAACGACACTGAAAAATTACCTATTAGCTCCTCCAAAACCTCCACCGTATCCTCTCTCCAAAAAGTGGCAATGCCTCCCAAAGCCCCCCAAAAAGGTGCTGAAACCCAACTTATTCCTCTAGATTTCCATATGCTTCTTGCCCATCTTCTATCAATATCAGCTAATTTGGTCTCCTATAGCATCACTATATCCGGCCTTTCTCTTCTAAGGAGGTCCTTAATTAGCCTTCTTTTCCTAGCACTCCCCACGCCCATCACATTCCAACTGATGATTTTCATGGAGATAAGAGAATTGACTTCCCCTTCTGAAGTCAAGCCCCTACTTGGAGGGTTTCCTTCTCTCCCCTCTTCCACTAAATTCTAAATCTCCTTCTATATCTAAGATCAACCTTTCCACCTCTGATCTTTTCTTCTTCCTTCGGTTGTTTATTGTTCCAGATCTACTTAAGACTGCTTTTGTTATGTTCCGCCCTTCCGCAATTCCTTGATTTTCCTCCAAAGATTCCTCTTTTTGCCTATACTCCTCAAGGAAAGCACAAATCTGTCCCCAAATCCTCTTTAATTCCTCCCTCTACATCTTTCCCAAGATTAATTCATCCAACTTTTTTGCTGCTTTGAACCCCCGTTTTTACTAAAACTTCTTGAGCCTCATATTTTCCTACCATTTCCTCTTTTTTCTTGTACTCCTCCAAATACATACAGATCTGATCCCAGATCTTCTCTAAAAGGAAGAGGTGGATCAATGGCATGGTCTCCATGCAACATAACTGGTGTTCTAAAAGGAAAAGGCTTTGAAAAGAAGCTATTATTAATAGCTGATCAATGAAATAAGAGGTGGATCAATGGCATGGTCTCCATGGTGCAATGAAAGGCCATCAATGGAATTTTCCACCACTTTTTAATGATAGCAAGAAAAGTGATGCATATAGCCGATCAATATGAAGGCTGGACCAATGGCCTGGTTTCCATCTTTGGGATAAACTGGAATTATAGGGAAGTGGAGGACATGGTAGATCTTCAGAAAATCAGTGTCTGACCTCTACACCTGGAAAGAGAGGACTAGAGTTCAGATGTGGAATAACTCTGGGTTATTCTTGGTCAGATCATTCTATGGGCATATAACCAATTCGGTACCGGAAACCCTTCCCCACCAAGGAGATTTCTGTGCCCCTGGTACCATTGAAGGTTCCTTTTATGGTGTGCTTAGCCATGCCAAATAAATGTATAACAAGGGACAATATTGTCTCACGTGGTTTGAGCATTACCTCTAAGGCATGTGTTTTCTGCAAGTGCAGTCATGATTGGGAATCTTCAGATAACTTTTTTGTGCATTGTCAATTCTCTTCAATCTTATTGACACATTTCTGCAATATTTTAAGTTTCAATTAGTGTGCACCAAGACCACCAGGGAAGTCATCAGGCTTAAACAAGAGAAGGAGAACCTTGGGAGCACCATTCATTATCAGTTTCCTGCTTCGCCTGGTCAGAAAGGAATTTAAGGATATTTTAGAGAAAAAACAATTACTAGAGAGAAGGTGGACAGAAGAGCTATAGCAATCCTTCAGGCCTTATTCTCTACATCTGTTCACAAAGCTGAAAGCTTTTAGAGATGTGGACGACCAGACCTATTTGAGTATGAAACTTGGTTTGTGTAAATTTTTTAGAAGGGAGATAGCTATTTTTCATTGATGTAGAAATTGTTTCTCTGTATATACTCTCAAAGTACAGGGGCTATACATGTAGGCATTTTCTTGAAATGATTAGAATAATGCAATACCTGTCATAACAACTTACCTATCCAATGAGCCCACTATCATGTGCCAAAGCAGAAAATGGGAATTTCATCAAAGGAGTTTAAATTTGTTTGGTGATTTTTTTTTCTTTGAAAGTTTGTTCACACACTTCTTAAGTAGGGTTTGAATATGAATGGTTTCAGAAAATCTACTTTAAGTATTAAAAATTTTTGAATATCCTATACATAGGATGGGAAATAGAAAAATCCTATTGGGGTGAACATGGTGAGAAGAAGGAAATTAAAGATCTGAATTGTAAGAAGAAGATATTCAGACCTGAATAGAGAATAGAAAAGAAATAATGTACCTCCAGAAGAAAATGAGAGAAAGTAGAGAGAAAGAAGATCAGACCATTGCCCACAGGTAATCTCAAAATAAGCTCCTATTCCATTCATTCATCTCTTCAATTCCAATATGATGATTCTATTTATAGGCTAATCGCAAGGCAACCTAGTAGGTAACCCATGGGGTAACTAATATAAGTGCTCTTAACACCTAAAATAATTCTAATTACACTTTAGTAATTTTACTGCAACTAAACCAACTAAAAAATAATTCCAACAATGACCAAAAGAAATGGAAAGAATCAAATCCCATCATGTTGACACCTCCAGTAAAAAGACCACAAATCAAAACATGTCAGATTTTACAAGATCTTGGTCTTGTTGGTTAGATTACTCAATTACCTATCTACTGACACCAAAATCATGCAAACAGAAAGAAAGAAAGAAAGAAAAATGACATAATTGCATCTTCAACTTTTCAAAATTTAATAGCTCTTTGATATCATTTATAAATTGAACCTTAAAACGAGTAATCCTTATCCTAAGAAACTAACAAACTAGAAAATAAATGAATAACCCTTTTCCTATGACCCAAAACGTTATGATATTGCCATTGGTTGAAGAATATGGAAAATCTTGATTCCTCTTTCCTAGATCTTTCCCTGCTTCCATTCCCACAGCAACTCTATAGTTTTTTTTTTTTTATCAACATAGGTCAAAGAGACTTTACAATAAGAGTATATACAAGAAATACAAATCAGCTAGGCAGAAACCAGCCTGCCACTCCCACGAAGAAAGGCAAATGTTGTAGCATTCTTTCCCTGGATAGTGAATTTGCTAGATAGAGTTACTTTTGTATCCATCTAAACAAGATATTCATGCCGGATGCCAAAGACCACATATTCCTAATAGAAGTGACGATACAGACAAAGGACAGAGTTATCCTCCTTCATCCAACCCAATTACAACCTGAGCCTGACAATTCCCTCCAATTTCTATATTCTAATCTATTATACCCAAAATTCTAGCTACTCTTAGCAGGGACAGTAATTCCTGTCTAGTTTTTGTTAGTAAAAAAAAAAAGCTAAATTATAAAGTCTCTTATAGACTGTTCTCTCAAGTCTCAGCACAATAAATTCATTAGGTGATCCATTATTGCTACAAAGCAACTTCTGATGAATAGGTGGGTTGTTCCAACTTTCAATGCCTAGCATGACTCATTAGGACTATTAACCAGAAATGCTCCCAAAGCAACTTCTGGTTGTTTCCGTATTAACCAAGAGGGGATACCAGAAGCTCCAGTTCATCTTGAGAATGAATAGAGAAAAGTTCCAATATCTTTCACCACATGCCAATTGACGAAAAGGTGCCTGCACCTCTGTCTTTCACATGACATCTGGCAACTTAAATTGCCGTCCTTAAGTTTGTCCAAGGTAATCTTTCCTAAGGCTGACAACCATGTGAATTCTTGATGGGGTGTATTTTAGATGTGTGTATCCATTTTTCGAGTAAGCTACCTCTACATTTTTGGATGATAAGTTACTCAGCCACAATTTGTGTGACCTTCAGATCAGCATATTGAGCTACCAGTATGAATCTCAAGGCATGCAGAGATTGCAGAGCTCAAGTATTTCCACAAGCCAAACAAAAGATGGTCATTAGGAGTAATCTAATCTTTGAGATGGTCAATGTTCAAGGTATTGCATTCTGTAGTGCAGTATGTTGCCCCTATAGTGTCTTGCCTTCGCTACTAGCTGATACTATTTATAAGTATGTTTATGGGATAAATATGACCTTTAGAGCCAAACAGGGGATATGCATGTACACATCTCATTCTCTTTGCTTGTTCTTGCATTTTATAATTGGATAACCATCATAAGAGAAAACTTTGAAATCATTTATTAACCAAAACGTTTAAAATGGATTGCTGCAGCCTTTTTACGCTAAATACAATAGCATGACTAAATTATTTTCTCTCCAATATGAGAGCCTAATAACTCAGCACCAACTTTTAATTGGACAAAATTCAAAATTGTTTACCACTCACACAACCAAAAAAAAATGTAAAGAAAGATAAAACAAAAGGAACAAGAAGGAATAAAAAACATAGAATATTCTAGCTCTTTCTATAAGCAAGCATGCAGTGTGCATGTAAAGGGAATTGACTCCAAACCTGTTCTTTGAATAATGCTTCATGCCGCATCATTATAGCCCGGATTTGGTCCATGCTTTCCTTGGAAATACTTAGAAGATGAATTCTAGAATTGGACATGCATGCATCCTTAGCAATTTTCATGCTTGGCATTAAGGTTGTTTGGACCACCAGTGGATA
Organism: Nelumbo lutea; assembly: GCF_056320005.1. Classification (NCBI taxonomy): domain Eukaryota; kingdom Viridiplantae; phylum Streptophyta; class Magnoliopsida; order Proteales; family Nelumbonaceae; genus Nelumbo; species Nelumbo lutea. The sequence goes on along the minus strand of NC_142691.1, from coordinate 21,194,430 downwards.
AACTCATAGCCATTATATCTCCTGGAACCTCCAACACAAATCATGGTTATTATGGAATATGGATACCTGCAGACCTTATGTTTGGACATATCTAATCAATGCAATAAATTACAGGAGAATTTCAAAACTTAAACAAAAAAATGAAGAGAAGAAAACTTGGTACTGATTTCTCATCCAAGCCTTTACATTATTTGGCACCAGAGAATAATGTAAGCATTTAGTCCAAATCCATGGTTGTCCAAATAATTGCCATTTTCAATATGTAATGATTAAAATGAGAAGTTCATGCAGTGTAGCTACAATTTTTTTTTAAAGAAAAAAGAAAAACAGTGCAGTATCAATTATCTAAATTGCACTAATTTATTATCAAAATGCATCAATAGATTTTAGGCTGTAATTCCACCCTAATTTTGTACTATACAAGGAAATTCTCCCCACCACAACCCAAAAGAAAAAAGGACAGAAAGACCAATTAAAAGGCTTCCCATATCATCATCATTCTCAGCACTGAAGCTCTACAGTCCATACCTCATTAAATTCACTCCCATGCTTTCTGTTGATCTTCCTCGTTCAATTTCCAGATGGCAATGCTACAACAAGGTTTGCATATAAAGAGAGCCTGCTATGAAGTCCTAACAAAGCTCAGTTATTTCAACAATACACAGGTGAGGATGGCTTGCTATGCATCCTTAATCTTGCAACCCAATCTAGCCTACTCATCAGCAATGATGTTTGTTTCTTGGTATCCATTAAAAAATAAGCAATGTTGCGAAGAAGAAAAGAAACATCCTTGTTTTGTTATGAATATGCAATGATCTCCAAGGACCCCTTGCAGCCCTTTACCTGGTAGCACTTGCAGAAACTTCTTCAACTCCCAAGTAAAATCCTTACAAGTAGTTTCTCTAACCCCTGAGGAAAATGAGGGGAAAAAAGGTCTCTCTATCTTCAAAGGACAATGAAGAGCCTCCATTATCACTGGTTTCTTTAATTTTTCTTCCTCTTCTCTTCTTATAAGTAATATTCTTTTTGTACCATTTATGAGCCCACTTTACAAAAAACACACGGAGAAGACCCAAGCTATTCAGGCCCCATAACCTTATGTTGGAGAACATGTTCTTTCCTTGATAACATTGGCATCTTGTCCACCTCCATCATCACTTACTTTTTTTTCCTGCACTTCAGTTATGAATAGAAGAATCATTGCAACTTTTCAATTGACAATGAATTTTATCTTCTTAGCACATCCATTGGGTACATTTGCCAGTGGGGGTTCATGATTATGGTAACTTGCAATTGCTTACTTCAGTGCTTGCTGCCAACAGCTCAAAACACACAGTTACTACATTAACAAACATATCTAATATTTAATTATTTGCAGTCCCCAAGCCAGCATGATACCTATTCCCGGTGATTGCAGCCATTAGCATCTTGCTGCAATCTCCTTGCGCTTCCTTAAAAGGCTTTTTTCTCTAGCCACAGTTCCCTGATTTATCTTTTTTTTTTATAGGTAAACTTCAAATTTTAGCACAGTTCCCTGATTTATCGTGCATGGCTGCAACTCTTTGCAGCTGCATTCTTTTGCAAAGTAACCCGTAGCGATCATTCTGGGATCACAATCAGGGAGAAACCCAGTGGAGATTTTAAACTTCTTAGCGCCTTGATATTCCTTCCTAAATCATATAATTTAGAGTAACTAAATGATCCCTTTCGTGTAAACCTGGATTATGCCAGGATCTAAATATGCAAGTTTTTTTTTTTTTTGACATATTAAGTTCTAAGGATGATCTTGTCAAACTTCTGCTTACTTGCCCAAAAATCTAAAATTAGAACTAAAACAAATAAAACCATTAATAACAAAAACCGGGTCCAACGTCATCTTGCAGATTATGATCCAATGCCCGAAACAATAAGGCTGGAAACACAGAATAGTACAACACAAACTCTGAAAACCAGATGAGATATTGCATTCATCCTCAAAAAGTCAAACCCAACAAAGAAATAAAAAGAAAACTAAAGCCAAAAAAGTAAAACAGAGAGCATTTAATGAATCGATAATGAAATGGTTTTAGTAAGAGCTCCAAATCATTTCAGACAAGCAAACAGAGGCATACCCAGATATGAGATCTGACGTCCGGTCGTCAGTACGATGCCATTGCTGGAGATGTTTTGTAAGAAGCAAAGTTAACCATCATCATCAACAACAACAGCAACAACTTCATTATCGATTCAAGCTATGAACCAACAGACGGAGAGAGAGGAAGAGATGAGCGCTGAAAGATAGAGATTGAGAGAAAAGAATGAGAAGAAAGCGATCGCCGAGATTCCGGGTCTGAGGATTTTTATTGCCCATAAATCTGGCGAGGGTGAAGAAGACGAGGTTATAGCCTCCCATCTAGGGCTGCAGCAAGCTAGAAAAGTTGCCACGTGGCAAAACAAGACAAAAGAAGAAATCAAAGTCGAATGCCCGATTGGATACCATTCTTATTTTTTGTATTTTTCCACTCTCCCAGATATTTTTATTATGTCGGGTCGTCACTCGTCTCCTGGATGGCTGGATCCGTCCTCCTCTTCTCCTAGCCCTAGGTATTCTCTACTGGTTTAGCCACGTGGAGAAAAAAAAGTAATCAATCTCCACCGTCGAATAAATCATTATGTCACAACCGTTGGATGATGGACCAACCTGGAGACGAGAGATCTGATTCCGTTGGCCATGTCCTTCTCACCAGATATGGATAAATAAATAAATAAATATTATTTAGATAAAACTTACAGATTACCGGCCTATACTACTAGCAGAATGACGCTTAGCCCCTCATCTTTCATGTTGAATAATGACCCCCCAAATTGATTTTAACATTTTGTCTCTATTCGTTAATTGGATTGACGGAAGAAATTTATTTTCCAAAACGCCCTTTCAAGATTTAATGGGTAAGAGAGCAATAGACCTATTCATTGGCCGGGTAGTACGATGGGCCCGGCCTGATTGAAGCCGGGCTTGGACAAGATTTCAGGCCCGCGGGTTCGGGCTTAGACTTAAAATATCAGGCCCGATTTTTTTCGGGTTACGTCTGGTCCGAGCTCGACTTGATAATGTATTATATTAATAACATATATTTTATATAATAAACAAGCATATATAATATATTTTTTCTCTTCTTTCAAGTAATAATGAGAATTTTCATTATTTTTGTAGGTTTTGAGGTCTTTTAGTATAAATAAAATAACTTTTAATTTAATTAAAAATGAAAAATCTTTTTTTTTCTAAATTTTTAGTTGGGCTCGGGCTTCAGGTTTTATAGTCAAGCTGGGCTCAGACTCAAGACCTAGGCCCAATGGTCGGGTCAGGCTCGGGCCTGAACATTTTCTATTAATGTAGAGACAAAGCCCGACCTGGTCCATGAACAGGTCTAGACAGTGAGAAGATGTTATTTTAAAATGGTGAAAATAATAAGCTTTTTCTTCAAACTAATGAAATCGATCAAACCAACACAATTAAACCTAAGTTGGCCAGTTTTTATTAGTATTTTATATTTTAAATTTAATTCGATCATAGATATTTATTAGTATTTTATATTTAAAATTTAATTTTTCAATAAAGGAAGTGAGAAATTTCTATATTTTCTAGTTTAAAATATTTTTATATTATAAATTTAATTTTTTCTAATAATATCATTATAATTTTAAATTTAAGTCTATTTTTTAAATTTAAATCTTTTAAATTGATTGATTCAACCAAAAGTTGACCCAAACCACCAATACAACTTCAGTTGACTAATTCTTATTAATGGTCAACTAGTTTCAAGTAACCAATTCTCCAATCCAACCAAATCATTTCAATTGGTCAACTAAACCGAACCAACCCATAAACACCCTTTGAAAATAGAGTCCGAATCTCTTGCCCATGTTTGCCCACATAATACTTCAGCCACACATGAAGAATATGCCATCCTTTTACATAGTATTATGCAAGGGGAAATATTCCCAATTCAGTGAGACAATGTGCTATGAATAACATGGGCAGAGTTCTGGTGGGCGGGAGATCCCACATCTTGAAAATAGGCATAGTAAAGCACATTATCTCTTTTCACCCACTTTGAATGAAAAAAGAAAAAAAAAAAAGAAACGAGTATAAGAGAAAGGGCAAAATAGTCCCACAAATTAAAAAAAAAGAAAAAAAATAGATACTTGAGAATTTAAAAATGTCGACCGATCACATGACTATATGATTATTATTATTTTTTAATTTAACGAATAGAATGATAATGGAAGTAGCAAAGTGTTAGAATTTAAAGGTTTGATTTTGTTACAAATAAGAGTTAAGGGTTGAAGGAGGCCAAAGTCAGAGTGGTAATCTGTAATTTACTTTGAGATTTTATTTCGAAATCGTTGGACCGGATAATTTCGGTCTCCAACAAAGATTCTCTCTGAATTTATTTGGGTGATCAATTTATCTTTATTATAAACTTGGAAAAATAGGAAAATGAGAAGGAGGGACTGACTGGAGATTTGTCGTCAGCTCGTCACTCTTTTTTTTTACTGGTTTTGTGGTCCTCGTAGGTGACGCTGTTCCCCGTGTTCCACCTGAGTTTGTCCCTAAAATGCGCTGTGTATACAGTGAGACTGGGGCCGATGTCAGTTTGTCACCAGTACGACCTGGACCAGGCAAGATTCTTTCTGGTGTTTCTTTTCTTGCAGAGATGATAAGGGAGGTAGCGGTGGGCCCGGAACCGGATAATCGAGGACTCGGCCAGAATAATTGGTGGGGCCCACCACTGTTTCCTCTGACATATCCGGAATTCCGGTTCATGCAGGCACGTGAAGCGAAAAACTGTGAAAATTTAAGAAAAATAATATTTTGCTCTCATTGAGATTCGAACTCAAGACCTCCCGCTTACTAAACGGGTGCTCTAACCAACTGAGCTATGAGAGCTTTGTTATTTAAATTGGTGGGGCCTACCACTGTTTCCTCTTACATATCCGGAATTCCAGTTCAAGCAGGCACGTGAAGCGAAAAACTGTGAAAATTTAAGAAAAATAATATTCTGCTCTCATTGAGATTCGAACTCAAGACCTCCCGCTTACTAAACGGGTGCTCTAACCAACTGAGCTATGAGAGCTTTGTTATTTAATATTTTAGGTAATTTTATTAATTCAATCTAGAAATAAGAGCCAAAATTGAATGTTAGTTTCCAGTTCGACCATCACAGACTTTATTTATAATTAAAGAAGGTAACATTAGGGGTGCCGTTTCGCTAAAAAAATAATTTTTTTTGTTTGAAAATATTTCACTTTTACGCCCATTTATTAATGTTAACCAATTCAAACATCGACACGGTCAACTTTCTGAGTCAAAATAGGGGTGCAGCTTGGGCGGGCCCAACCCGAGCCCAAATTGGCCAAGCCCGAAATTTTATACGGGCTGGGCTGGGTCCAAAATGTTGGGTTTTTTTATTTTTTGGGCCAGGCCCTGGTTTAGCTCTTAGGTAGTCAGAGTCCGACCCAACTATATATATATATATATATGCATAAGAGTGGGTTCATTGACCAATCTGAGACCAACCTGGGCCTGAGCCCAATCCAAGTGCATCAAATTACAGTGCGGGCTGGGTTTGGGTTGGAAAAATCAGTTTGGACTTGGGCCTTAAACCCAAATTTGAGGGTCGAGACAGGATTGACTATAAACCAAACCCAACCTGCCCAATTTGCACCCCTAAGTCCAAGGTTAGACCTTGGTCTTAATTAATCTCTATTGATATGCTCAGATCCAGAACTTATAGACCTAAGATCCTACTAATCAGGGCCAGATAAGTTGTGGGTGTGGATACCCATAATGGTATTTTTGGAAAATTGTTCTAACACACTCATTTCTGGCTCTTAAAACAGCCCAAAAGCTGAACTTGCGAATATTGGTTTCAGACAAATGACCTCTAGAACTGTAACTGAATGATCCCTCCATGGGTACAGGTTTCCTCTTTGCAAATGATGAAAAGCTGATAATAAAATCTGGATTTTCAAGAAGGATGTTGAATATGAGGAGTTTTGGGACAAAAATGGATTCATGTATGTGACATAATATTGACACCCAACTTGTATGGTCATGGGACATGTTGCTCCACTAAATGCCAATAGTACTAAAACTGGTCCTCATTGATCACCGTCCAAAATTTGGGGAACCAACAAAAGCTTGCAAGCTGCTTGGCATTGTTAGACTCATTCACTTAGTAGTGCAACTTGGGTGGCTTGGGTTGGACTTTTGTCAAATCTTGAATGGCCCAGCACAAAGGCCTAAGCTCAAAGCAATGTAATGTTCTTTTTGGGCCATCCCAAATTGTACTCCTATCCTTCACCTCCAACTCACTAATGTTGTCAAATTCAGATTAGAGCAAATTGGGCAATTGGGTTATCAAAATTGGAAATCAATAATTAAGGGGATGTTTGTTTATACTATGTGTGTTTATGATAACAAACTCATTAAGAATACTAACAATAGAAAAAATTAAGTGTGTAATTGTAGCTGATGTATGCTTAGTTGAACTTTGTTTAATCAGAGAATCCTCCTCCGGTCATCCCAATCCTCCTGAAGAAGTTGTTGACAAAGAAGAATTTCTTCTCAGAAAAGAAAATGAATGTTATGTATGGGGAGATGACAAAGACGACTCTTACTTTCCTACCAACGAAGAACTATATCCATCGTGGAACGGGTAAATGTAAACCGAGACAATGCTGAGAAGCTTGAGATAAGTGGTACGGAATTTGTTGCTCAATAAAATGTTCCATGTATGATTAATTGAGTTGGTAGGTATAGTATTCTAGTGATCAACTTATAAAAAGTTTTCTAGAATACCATGTTTCCTTAATTTATACGTGTGCCTATTGTATTGGATACTCAATTTAGAATCCGAATTAGTTGAATGCTTTAGCTGTTCAACGAGCTGTGGAACCAATGATGAGGTTCCACGCTAGTAAAAAATTCATGGGCCTATTGTAAAAGAATGTGAGCCCCATGTATTTAAATACTCACGTGGAACCCTATCATTGGTTCCACAGCCCTCTGAATAGCTAAAGCGTTCAGTTAAACCTTGCTCCTCAATTTATAGGCTAAGAAAGCTTATTCATGGATATCAATGTTTCCTTAGTTCTACACTTCTACCTATGTAAATCCAAACTCTTTATAATCATGTGTGATGAAGTGCTTTTTGGCAGCACCTTGTTGTTCTGACTACTTCCTCGAGTCCGATGACTCAGAGGTCGAGTTGGAGTATTTTTTGCTGGATGAAAGTTTGGATATCGAACTGACTGGATTGAATTAAGAGGATGCTCGGGTGCCGAGTTGGGTAGCTCTTCGAAGAGACCTGCAAGGAAACAGTGTTAGAGGACACAGGGTGGCTAACTCGGTGAGGTCATTCCGATGCTTAAGTTAGTACTCTTGTAGTAGATTGCAAGCTAAAAATCAGAAAGTATGAGAGCTCGAATGTACTTAATCGCCCATCCTCCCTGTGTCATTGGGGTTGATGCATTTATATAGGCATTGTTTGGTGTGGGCTTCACGCACTGCATTCAAGATTTTTGGGAGGTCACTTAACCGGTCTGAGATCCCCAGAGGTAACCTCAGTCAGGCCGGCATGCCCTTGAGGGAGGTCACTCCTTGCATTGAGGGTCACTTCAACCAGTGATGAGGTGCTACAAGTCGGCCCTGGATGAGGTGTTTCTAGCCGACCTGAGTTGTGGTTGAGGTCTCCAAGTTGGCGATGAAGGCAGGTTGCCAAGTCGGGGCGAAGAGAAACCACGATTTGGGAGTCTAAGTCATCGCTTAGGTGGTGTCCATATGTCATCCAGTTGTTCCAAGATGCCATGGGTCACAATGTCATTGGAAGGCCAAATCCGCCCTCATCAATGTGTTTTGATGATTTATGCACTTTATTTACTATTTAATAATTTTTTATCCAATGCTTAGATCTATAAAATTAAATGTTTCTGCTAATCCTACATGTGCTTGCTTCCTTGCTTCCTTTTTCTTTTTTGTTGATGCCAAAAGGGGGAGGAATATATGATTGATATGAAAAATATTTAATCAATTGGTTGATGGTTTGAGTTTTTTCCTAGAAATATCTACTGCATATGTTTGTTAAATTTGTCATCTAGTATGCAAGTGAGATGATAAAATGTTGATGGAATGTGTTGGAAAAAGATCAAGTTCTAGTAAGCAATGCTTACTTAAATAGATGAGCAACTTTGACTTATTCCAACTTAAATAAGGGGAAAATACCTTCTAATCAAAAGAAGATTATCACCTCCATAAAGCAAGGGAGAATTGGAAAATTGATGTTGCATCATTTACTTGAAACAAGGGGGATGATAAAATAATATTCTATAAACATGTTTAATGAATTATTACTCCCTCTTTATTATATCTATTTATTTATATGTATCATGTATCCTAATGACAAGGGGAACTTAAATTTGTACTCTCTTTATATGAGCTTTCAATTGTTACCATTTTTCAATAAATGGTTTGCCAGCATAACAAAAGGGGAGATTGTTGAACTTATTTGTTTTGATAATAACAAATTCATTGAAAGTATTAATAATATGAAAAGTTAAATGTGCTGCTACAACTATTGTATCCTCAACTAAACTCAAGAGATTTAATAAAAGTAGTAATGTTTAAATGCACAAATGAGTAAATAAATAAATTGATGGACTGAAATCTCCCCAAGCCAAGAAAACAAGAAGAAGAAGTTGTAATGACAACACCAAAAGGAAGAAGAAGAAAGAAAAGCATCATGCTCCAGTGGTTTTCATGTGTTTTATTTATTTATTTAGGACTCAATGTAATCATATGCAAGATGCAAAACATTGGGCTTAACTGAGACTAAAACCTCGACATTTCTAAAAACCTTAAAGGCTAATCGTTAAATTAGTTTTAGGTGGCTAGCTTTCCCCAGACTTTGTCTAAGCTAAAATGTGTAATTTCTTAGTGTGGAAGCTTAAGGAGTCAAATTCTAGGCATTAAGTATCACCAACTTAAGTTTTTCAAAGTTGATCATGATCTATAGTCAACTTCCTATAAGGTGGTAGTCAATTACCCATGACAGCCAAGATTGGTGTCATTGAATATTTGACTACCCATGAAATAGCAATCAACTACTTGTGATAGTCGAGCCTAGTGTCACATTGGTCCTAACTAGTAGTTGATTACTGGAGTAGGGGTACGTGACTATCCATGACAAGAGAGAAAAGATTTACTCTTGCGTGTAATAGTTGACTACTAGTTTGATCCAATTGACTACCTTATGAAAAATAAAGAAGTTTTTGACAGTTTAAAGGCTTAACAGCTCTTTCCTTTTCAAGTAAGCCTTCAATCTTGTTGGAAACAAGTTTTAAACATTTCCTATAAAAGGATTAATCCCTTCCTAATAGATCTATGGCAATCATATGCTCTCTTTAAGCATGTTTCTTGATATAAATATGTGAGTTTGAGATGAAAATCTCATGGAAGTGAAAGTGTATTAAAGAAGAAAAAGTTTTTAAAGAGTATTAACAAGAGAGCATTGTTAAGGGAATATATTCCGAGCTTAAAAGAAGTTTTGTACTTGGAGAAAAGCTTGCAAAGGCTACTATATTTCATTGTTCATTTCAAAGAGTTTTGAATCTCTTCAATGCAGTTGCTCATTATTGATCAACATTCTCTTGCATTTGAATAATTTGCTTGCAATCACTTTCAGTTGGTACCTAGAAGTCCAATTGGTCATAAGGGTTTTTCAAAAAAAATTTGATTTTGAAGAAAAACTTATAGAATCTAGTTTACCCCCTTTTGGGCTAGGCTACCTGAGCTATCAGTGTTTTCCATCATGTATGATTTTGCTTTTTAAAACAAAAATAACTATCGCAAAAATATTTTGATTTTTATGGTGTGGCAGCTTTTTTTTTTTTTGTTTTTTTGAAAAATAAAACCAATAGTATTGCTAAACACCCTCCATTTGTTTAGCTCTATTTTGACTTAGTCAAACCTACTTCTAAATGTGTCAATAGCTCATCGTTTTGGGATTATTTTCTTTTTCATTTTTTTTGTCATCAAGGTTCAAAACACTTCATTATAGTATAAGCCAGAAAAGTACTACATCAAAACATTTAAGCCTAGTGATTCATCCCTATAAGTATTATGCAGCCACTACATGTGCTCATAGGATGAGTCAAAATATTTATTATTTGTAAGGCACCACAAAAAACCAGTAGTTGCTTGATATTGTGCTTAATTGCCTCATGCCATTCAGCTTGGGTTGAACTCTGAGTTTGAGACCTTTGCCCTACTCTGCTAGCATGCTAGCACCCTGCACCCAAAGCTTACTAAGTGGTCGTTTGGGAGTATTTATTGGATAAATAAGTGCTTATGAATCTTTGGTGAAAAACTACTTCTTTCAAACAAAAATACTATAAGATTTTTGAAAATTATGTGGCAGGCCAAAACAAATTAAAAACACAATAAGCACTTAAAAAAGGTCAAAATTTTAACGACAGTCAAAACGAGCTTATTTCTTAAAAAAAGCTCATTTGGGCTTATTTCCCAAATGTATATAAATGTTTATTGGTGTTGTACCGGCCTAAAATATTTTTTCAATTAGTGCTTAAAAATCAGTGGCTCCAAAAAAAATTCCACATTGATATTCAAATGGTAGGAGTGAATGCATTGTCTTTGTTCTGCTGTAAGATGATAGTGCATAGTGAAATTGTTTACTGCTGTGACCATGTCTGTGTGGAGTTCGGATTAGCGTTCAAGCTGTGGGGCCAATTATAACAAAACAGTCAGTCCAACACATTCAGGCCATTCCTATGTGCAAGTGAGCAAGACGAGAGTGTTTCAAACTTTTACATTTGTTTTCTTTTTTTTTTCTTTTTTTGGCTTTTCGTCTCTCGTGCCCGATTCCTCTCCTTCCTTTCCCGCCTCCACCCTCTACGCCGGTCAACTTCAGTAGTTCTCGTTGGTAACCGTCAACTTCCACCACCGGCTCTCTCTTTCTCTCTCACCTTGTTTTCTTCATCTTCTTCTACCAAAATGACGTTCTTGTGAATAGCCCATATAAGATGTAAAACCTTAAAACTTTGTGAATAGCCTATGCTTCACTTTGTTTTTATTTTGATGTGAATGTCTTAAACTCTCAAAATAGAATTTCTAAGAAGACGAAGATGAATAGAATAGAGAGAGATGGTGGAAGTTGACAATTACCGACAAAGGACTATTGAAGCTAACCGATGGAGAGGGGTAGAGGGTGGAGGCGGGAGACAAAAGGGGAGAGGAAGGAAAGGGTTAGAGATTAGAGATAGAAAGCATAAAAAAAAAAAAAAAGAGAAAAGAAATGTAAAAGGTTTGAAACACTCCTATCAGTCTCCATTAGAGAGACTTGCTCGTGGGAATGCCCTAAACCTTTAAAATAACTTTAAAGTTATAACAATTTTCTCCATCTACACATTTTTGTCTGTCTTTGACAAGTTATAAAGTGTTCTATGTTGCCAATCTTGTATGACTGAATGCATCACTTGGGGATGATGAGATGGTGGACTGATTTGGGTCAACAGTGGTTTAAAAACCATGTATCTAGTTGGGTTCGGGTCCGTTTTGATCATGTTGTTGTTATTATTATTTTGTATTAAATTTTATTAGACTTGTTGGCAAAAGATAAGCCTGAGTCTGGCCACTCAAGGATGGGAAGAGAAGGATGTGCGTAAGGTCCAGTGATGTTACCACAGAGAACTTACAATTCCATGGGTTTGATCCAAATGCCTCCATTTAAGGAAGCTGACCCATGCCAAATCCAACCCATTGGGTATGCCGTTGAAAAATTGTAAATACAACATTCATTAAAAAATAGGAGTATTTCTCGCGAGATGCAACAATTAGGTAAAGGCGGATCGAGGTTACTTAGGCCATGTTTGGGAGTTCTTAAAAATAAGTTCTTACTTGGGCCAGGACCACACAATTAAGCACTTATTGGAGTTGAAATAAGCCTGAAAAAAATGCTTATTTTAAAAATAAGGGTTTACATTTTAAGCCTAAATTTTCAGTTTTTTTCAGTATAAGCACTTATTCAATGTTTTCTTTCAAAATTATCACTAGTTGAATTTTAAAATACCATTTATAAAACTATCCCTAGTTGAATTTTATAGAAGTACTTCTGTAAAAGTGCTTTTATAAAACATTTTTTTAAAATTGCTTTTATAAGAGTATTTCCGTAAAAGTGCTTTCATAAAAGTAATTTCATAAAAGTACTTTTATAAAAAAAAAGCTTTCATAAAATTACTTTTATAAAATTGCTTTCATAAAATTTGAAAGAAAATAAAGAACAAAATAGTAAAAATTGCTTAAGTGTTTATTGGAAAAAGGCTACCAAATGCCCAATACGAAATAATTGCTTTTGTAAAAGTGCTTTAAAATAAGCACTTGAAAAGGTTAGGTGCCAAATGCAAATAAGTGCTTATTAAAATAAGCACTTATTTTTTAACATAAGCACTCCCAAACATGGCCTTAGATTGGGTTCAGGTTGTAAGTGCAATTTTTTTTACTGTGTTTATTTGTGATGAAAATCTGAATTGAATATAAAATTTGCACCTAATTCAATTTTACATCTATATATTTGTATCTATGCTTTATAGTGCAATTGATAAAAAGATTTGTACCTTTTGTCTCATTTGCATTAATTTGAAGTGCAGATTTTACACCTGAAAATTGATGCAAATTTTGCACCACCTCTCTCCTACCCTAAGTCTGTCTCATATAAAGTGGGGACTACATTATCTTGTTTCTTACCACACTACCAAATAAATAACCCTCCCCCCACTTTCATTCTCTTATATGTAAGGTGAGGACCATGTCATTTTAATTCTTAGGTTCAGTTTGCAAAGAGTACAAATACAAAAATGTACAGTACATCTTTTATATTTTGTATTTCTAAACCTTGTATTTGAACTCTTGACAATGCAAAACAATAAAACAAAATCAAGTCAGAAGGACAATGGACCTTGATAGTAGCTGAGATGGTTACTCGGCATCCCTCTACTATGGAAGACAGGATCAAACCTCTGTAAGCGCATGCACTGTTGTAAGTTCAATGAACCTCACATGACCCTACTGTCCCCACTCCTTAATCCCCCTATAACCTATCTGTAATCTGCATTTACACTACTACAAATGAAATTGCAACCGTAAATAAACTGAGCCTAAGGATGCCAACAGGTCGAATTTTGTGTAGGTTTGTCTCCCCCCTAACCTGACCCAACAATGTTTCCACCCAAACCAACCTGACCAACTCAGCAACACACAATTTCCAAAGCCAATCCAACCCACGGCCTTTCAATCAATTGTACTTTTGATAACATATTTTAAAATTCTAAAACCCATTTATTTAAGTTGGAATTTAGTTTATAGGTACTAATGTGTCACTTTTTACACTGGTGAAGGAAAAAAAAAAACAATGAAGATGAAAATGAAAATGAATTAGAATTCAGGGGTTAGCATAACCCCATGGAGCAGATCAATCAAAACCTAAAACCCACAGGTTAAAGAATGAAAACCCTAATCAATCAATCATGTGGGCCAAACCGTAGAGGCATGTCAACTGTGTAAAATGCAAATTAGAAGAATATGTTTACTAAGGCTGAATTTGGAAGGTGTACAAATGCAAATATATAGAGTGCAAAACCTTATATTTTGTATTATTTTGTATGTATTTATGCTGTACATATTTACATTTGCACTGCTTCCAAACTGAGCTTAAGTACAAATACAAATATGGAGCGTGCAAAACCTTACATATTGTGTTATTTTTTATATATTTATATTGTACATATTTGTATTTGTACTCTTTCCAAACTGAGTCTAAGAATTTAAATCAGCCCCCCCACAAGATTGCCTCCCATAACACATCCCTGCCATGTATTGGAAACATTTCCCGATGATGACATCATCATTTCTGGTATTATCATCAAAAGATGTTTTCAATACATGGCTGGATGTGCTATGGGACATTGTGGGGGGCAATCTTGTGGGGACTGATTTGATCTCGTTTACTAACACCCCACAAAAGTTTAGTTTATTGCCTTAGTTAGGGTGTTGGTCCAAAGAAGCAAGCAGTACTGATGTAACCGTTTCTGGTCACGCACCAATTTTTTGTGATGTATAAATTTTTTTGGTTAAGTACCTTGTTATTTGACCCGGTGGTGACGTGCCTTGGTGATGAGCTACTTGGTGACAAACTGCTTGGTGGCGAACTACCTGGTAGCGAACTGCCTGGTGGCGAGCTCCCTGGTGGCGAACTCCCTAGTGGCGAACTGCTTGGTGACGAACTGCCTGGTGGCGAACTCCCTAGTGGCAAGCTCCCTGGTGGCGAGCTCCCTGGTGGTGAACTGCCTGGTGGAAAACTGCCTGGTGGCGAGCTCCCTGGTGGCGAACTCCCTGGTGGCGAACTGCCTGGTGACAAACTGCCTGGTGGCGAACTCCCTAGTGGCAAGCTCCCTGGTGGCGAGCTCCCTAGTGGCAAACTGCCTGGTGGTGAACTCCCTGGTGACGAACTGCCTGGCAGCGAACTCCCTGGTGGCGAGCTCCCTGGTGGTGAACTGCCTGGTGGCAAACTGCCTAGTGGCAAATTGCCTGGTGGCGAACTCCCTAGTGGCAAACTGCCTGGTGGAGAACTCCCTGGTGGAGAGCTACCTGGTGGCGAACTGCCTGGTGGCGAGCTCCTTGGTGGCGAACTCCCTGGTGGCGAACTGCCTGGTGACGAACTGCCTGGTGGCGAACTCCCTAGTGGCAAGCTCCCTGGTGGCGAGCTCCCTAGTGGCGAACTGCCTGGTGGCGAGCTCCCTAGTGGCGAACTGCCTGGTGGCGAACTCCTTGGTGACAAACTGCCTGGTAGCGAACTCCCTGGTGGCGAGCTCCCTGGTGGTGAACTGCCTGGTGGCAAACTTCCTGGTGGCGAACTCCCTAGTGGCGAACTGCCTGGTGGAGAACTCCCTGGTGGAGAGCTACCTGGTGGCAAATTGCCTGGTGGCGAACTCCCTGGTGGACAGCTACCTGGTGGTGAGCTCCCTACTAGGCGACCTGTGACAATGGTGGAGCTCCCTGGTGCAGCGCAACCTGACTACCCTCTGCATGAGGTGGTCTTCTTTCCTTTGTAGAAAGTAGGAGTTGAGGGACTTGCGAAAACTCCATCTTTTCCTCCTCTTTGTAGGCGGTGGGAGCTGAGGGACCTGCGAGAATTGAATCAGAGGACCCAGAGGTATTTTCCCGGTGGGGGCTCTCCGACGCTTAAGTTAGCACTCTGATTGTAGAGTGCTTTGAAGATGATATTGGAGAAATGAGAGAGTTAGAGAGCAGGGATTAGCTCCATTTTTTCCATCCTCTTCCCTTTGGGGGGTGAGGTCTTTATATACCGAAGTCCTCGCGGGTTAGGTGGGTGAAAAGCCTCCAAACGGTAAGACTCGTCACATCCCGTCAGAATCGGGGTACGGTGGTGAACTCCTTGAGGTCGTCAGGCTGGCACTTGTGTCAGGCGGCCAGGTCGGCGCTTGGGCCAAGTTGTCAGGGCGGCGCCTGCGTCAGTCAATGGGTCAGTGTCTGGGCCAAGTTGTCAGGTTGGCGCCTGTGTTAGTCGGTGGGTTGGTGTCTAGGCCAGGTTGCCAGGTAGGAGATTTTCCTGCGATATGCCAAACTACTCCTGTACGGAGCTACCCTACAAGTGGCGAGCTGCCCTGGGTAGCTATGCCGAGCTGCTTGTGGTGAGCTCTGTCGAGTTGCCTGGCTCTTTGGTGAGCTACCGAGCTCGTGGGGTAAGCCGTTGTGGTTCATCAGTGGGCGTCTTATGGGCGGCTATGTCAAATCATGTGCTAGGCTAATCTAGGTCGGCTAGGTCGCATAGGCCGCGCCAGGCCGCGCAGGCCGTGCCAGGCCGCCCACAGGTCGTGCAAGCCGCACGCAGGTCACGCCAGGCCGTGCGCATGTCGCGTGCAGGTCACGCCATGCCAGTCAGACTAGTGTTCGATTGGGTCACCAACTTCGTGAGTTGTTGCCTAGGTGTTTGCCTAGTTGTCACGAGGTGCCACGTGTCACAATTTCACTGGAAGGCCAAATCTGCCTTCATCAATTGCCCCCCACTCCCGAGCTGAGTGTAACTCAGCGAAGGAAGTAGATTTCTTTTGGCCCGTAAGTCGATGAGCTGGTATGTGCTAATCCAATTCCTTAGGCTTCGGGAGTTGCTTGTATGTGGTGAGCTGCCAGTAAGGTGAGGGGATCTCCGCCAGTTCAGTAGTGTAGCCCTTAGGATCTGGGGCAACTTATAGTTCACTTTTGCTGATTTTGCTCCTGTTGAGGAAGCGACTGGATATTTAGCAATAGTGTGGCTCGTAAGCTTTGAGAGTGACTCGTAGTCTACTCTACTTTGTCTTTTGCCTGTGCCGGAGAGGCGACTGGGTCTTAAGCAGTAATGTGGTACGTAGGCTTTGGGAGTGACTCGTATTCTACTCTTTTTTGACTTTACCCGTGCCGGAGAGGCGACCGGGTCTTAAGCAGTAATGCGGCTCGTAGGCTTTGGGAGTGACTCGTAGTCTACTTTTTTTTCCTTTACCCGTGTCGAAGAGGTGATCGGGTCTTAAGCAGTAATGTGGCCCATAGGCTTTGGGAGTGACTCGTAGTCTACTCTTTTTTTACTTTGCCCGTGCCGGAGAGGCGACCGGGTCTTAAGCAGTAATGCGGCCTGTAGGCTTTGGGAGTGACTCGTAGTCTACTTTTTTTTTTCTTTACCCGTGCCAGAGAGGTGATCGGGTCTTAAGCAGTAATGTGGCCCATAGGCTTTGGGAGTGACTCATAGTCTACTCTTTTTTGACTTTGCCCGTGCCGGAGAGGCGACCGGGTCTTAAGCAGTAATGTGGCCCGTAGGCTTTGCCTGTGAGGTGTCGAGCTATGATTGTGCTGCATCAGCCTCATAATGCCGATCACCCACTCCTACAAGAAGCTACTAGGAGCTCGACCTTCGGGGGCAGCACTACTAACTTTAGGTCGCCAACTCACACAAGAGCCTTGGAAGGCTCGATCGGTAAGGGCGCCTATGTAGTCTGCTGGCCGCCAACTCCCACGGAAGCCACAAAGAACTCATCTTTGTAGGGAGGACCTTGCGGAGAGGACAAATGAGGCATTATTTGAATTGAAAGTAAGGTTGGTAGAGCTATTTAGTCTGTTAGCTCCCTACATAGTCTTTGAGTTCATAAAAAATGTAAACTATAAACTGATAGCTTCAATTTCTAAAAAGTGAGAACTTAGCTTTGGTAAGATGAGAAATTAGCTTTTATAGGATGAGAACTTAGCTTTTTGTAGCGTGTTCCAACAGACGACGCTAATTGATGTAACCGTTTCTGGTCACGTACCAATTTTTTGTGATGTACAATTTTTTTTGGCTAAGTACCTCGTTATTTGACCCGGTGGTGACATGCCTTGGTGATGAGCTACTTGGTGACAAACTGCTTGGTGGCGAACTGCCTGGTGGTGAGCTCCCTGGTGGCAAACTGCCTGGTGGCGAACTCCCTGGTGGCGAACTACCTGGTGACGAACTGCCTCGTGGTGAACTCCGTAGTGGCGAGCTCCCTGGTGGCGAACTGCCTGGTGATGAACTCCCTAGTGGTGAACTACCTAGTGACGAACTGCCTGGTGGCGAATTGCTTGGTACTGAACTCCCTGGTGACGAACTACCTGGCGGTGAACTCCCTGGTGGCGAGCTCCCTGGTGGCGAACTGCCTGGTGGCAAACTCCCTAGTGGAGAGCTACCTGGTGGCAAGCTGCCTGGTGGCGAACTGCCTGGTGGCGAACTCCCTGGTGGAGATCTACCTGGTGGCGAGCTCCCTACTAGGCGACATGTGACAATGGTAGAGCTCCCTGGTGCAGCGCAACCTGACTGCCCTTTACATGAGGTGGTCTTCTTTCCTTTGTAGGTAGTGGGAGTTGAGGGACCTGCGAAAACTCAATCTTTTCCTTCTCTTTGTAGGCGGCAGGAGCTGAGGGACCTGCGAGAACTGAATCAGAGGACCCGGGGGTATTTTCCCAGCGGGGGCTCTTCGAAGCTTAAGTTAGCACTTTGATTGTAGAGAGCTTTGAAGATGATATTGGAGAAATAAGAGAGCTAGAGAGCATGGATTACCTCCATTTTTTCCATCCTCTCCCCTTTGGGGGGTGAGGTCTTTATATATCGGAGTCCTCGCGGGTTAGGTGGGTGAAAAGCCTCCAAATGGTAAGACTCGTCACATCCCGTCAGAACTGGGGTATGGTGGTGAACTCCTCGAGGTCGTCAGGCTGGCGCTTGTGTCAGGTCGGCGCCTGGGCCAGGTTGTTAGGGTGGCGCCTGCGTCAGTCGGCGAGTCGGTGTATGGGCCAGGTTGTCAGGTCAGCGCCTATGTCAGTCGGTGCGTTGGTGTCTAGGCCAGGTTGTCAGGCAGGAGATCTTCCTGCGATATACCAAACTACTCCTGTACGGAGCTACCCTACAAGTGGCAAGCTGCCCGGGGTAGCTATGCCGAGCTGCCTGGCTCTTTGGTGAGCTACCGAGCTCCTTGGTGAGCTCCTTGGCGAGCTACCGAGCTCGTGGGGTAAGCCGTTGTGGTTCATCGGTGGGCGTCTTATGGGTGGCTAGGTCGGATCATGTGCTAGGCTGATCCAGGTCGGCCAGGTCGCGCAGGCCGCGCAGGTCATGCCAGGCCGCGCGCAGGTCGTGTAGGCCGCCCGCAGGTCGCGCAGGCCACATGTAGGCCGCTGTAGATCGCGCCAGGCCGCACCAAGCCAACCAAACCGGTGCCCAGGTGAGTCACCAACTTCGTAAGTTGTTACTTGGGTATTTGCCTAATTGTCATGAGGTGCCACGTGTCACAATTTTGCTGAAAGGCTAAATCTACCCTCATCAAGTACCTTTAGAGCATTTCAACATGTCCATGTGTGTTGAATCATAAACAATGCTTTTAGTCAAAAAGGATTAACTTTACTACCATGGTTTGAATTAAATATACATTCATTCCCTCTCCCTCAAATCAAGTGGTTCAGACTAAGGACTTAGCCTAGAATTGAAGGAAAGTAATAAGTATACAAGTATGAAAAATAAAGCAAAAGGCCGAAGTCATAATGAGCTGAAAGCAATAGATATCAATAAAATCCATTGGGCATGAAAGTGATGTAAAACAACCATTAAAGTAGTTATTGTTTCTCTATACAATTATGGCAATAAGATAGAGTTTTTCTTATTCTTCTTCTCTTTTAAGAAACAGAAGTATGGAGTAAACAGATCAACATGGTCAAGTGAATCCGGCCAAACCACCATCATCTTTGAAGCATCAATGATTGTGACCTATGAAACATTACCTAATAATATATATGCAGGGTCATAATACTGTTAAGTGGAAATCACTGTTTTTTTTTGTGTAATCCCATATCATCATCATCATCATATTATAATAATAATAATAATAATAATAATAATAATAATAATAATAATAATAATAAAACTTTGTGGGACCCATGAAATTAAGACTTTTCTTTGTTTATTTTTCAGAAGCAAATATTTTTGCCCATGCTGGAATCTGGGTGTCTTGTCTTTGAATTTTTCTATATTGTCATGCATGCTTATACTTCTCTCCATCTTGAATGAAAGTGGGTGGGGTTAACTATTTGAATAAATTAAGCGCCTTTTTCCCATTACAAAATAACAATTTCAATCATTAAGGCTGCATTTGGAAGCGATGTAAATCAAGAATCAACTTAAATTTACATCGGTTTGGTTTTGTAGGCATTGTATTTGCATGTAAATTTTGCATGATTGACATAAAGTTTTACATCAATAATCGATGTAAAGCATTACACTCTTCCACCCATCGCATTTTTCAAAAAGCAACGGTCACTTTTACAGTTCAATGTAAAACACTATCGGTGTATTTTTACACTGGTGACATTTTACACTGATTCCAAAATGCAGCCTAAGGCTCAATTTGTTTGCAACGCGAATTTCATTTGCATTAATGTATGAAAGTGCAAATAGACTGAGTATAAATTCTGATTATTTGTTTGCAAGAAGTAAAATTAAGTGGTTCTCACTATATATAAGGAGAATGAAGGCAGGTGGATTATTTGTTTGTGAGTGATGTAGAAAGCAATATGATGTGGTCCCCACTTTATATGAGAGAGAATTGAGATAGTAGGAAGGTGATGCAAAATTTGCATCAAATTTTATGATGCAAAATTTGTATTAAAGTATCTTCTCCCCTTATGCAAGGTAAATGAATAAAAAGATTGTTATGGCCCTAAGAGAAATAATTGAGGTATTTATCCATGTTGCTTTTTCTTACTAGGATGGAGTGTAGTGTCTTTTTTGGGCATGATTGAATACTTTATTAAAGGTGAAGGCCTCTTGTGTAAAAAAATGGAAAGTACAATCAAATTTATCATCAAGAATGCCCATGTGGTACTTGTAAATTAAATGGGTGTTCTATATAGACTTGGATATGCTCACAACAAAAAGTGTTCCAATACGCTTCCAATGTGATATGTGCCCACATATCTCACCATTAGATTTGTTCATGGGCCGGGTAGCTCGATGGCCTGGCCTGGCCCATCCCGTATCTTTGTCGGGCTTGGTCATTTAATTAGGCCCGCGGGCCTAATTTCGGGCCTAACACAGTAAGCCCGACTGTGTTTCGGGTCGAGCTTAGGATTTGTCAAAAAATCTCGGCCCGACCAAACTCAGCATTATATATTTTATAAAATATATAATATGTATTTTATATATTATATAAAATATAAAAATAATATAATATTTATTAAAACATATATTTATAATTTAATATATACATTTTTTATTCTTTTCTTTATAATCTCTCTCTCTCTCTATTCAGCCGCTAACGGTATGAACTAAATTTTGGGTTCAACCCCAGGCCCGGGCTTCGGGCTTTTTATGAGTGCCAAGCTCGGGCTTGGGCCTTAAAAAATTATATTAATACAGAGTGAAAACCCGGCCCGGCCTGGCCCATGAACAAGTCTACTCACCATGAGACTGGGACCCACTATATCTGCAATTTGCAGATACGATGATACTAGAAATTGGTAATACAGTTTTTTGTTGTGAGCAGATTCAGACTCGATCTACACCATGGGTGTTCTTGTTTCATTCTTTTATTAAAGTTGTCACATCAGCGACGTTTTTGAACCAAATTTTTGTTTTGAAAAGCCAAGTCATTTTTGTTTTAAAAGAATCCTTATTTTTGGAACCATCAAATTAGAATACAAATATTATGTATGTATGAAAGCATGCTCTTTAAACCATAAATTGTGGGAGTTCTACAACTTGAATGTTTTTGAAATCGCCACATTAATTGGCAAAAAACAACTTCTTGAATTTTGTTTTGTTTTTACAGAGAAAAAACAAGTTAGTTTCGTTTCAATAAACAATACATTCTTTTTAAACTATCAAAATAACAGTTTAAAAAAATTGTAACGTAGAAACTATATGATTTATATAACATAGTATTAGAGAATCGGATGAAAACATCTTTTGAAATCATAAACTAAGGAATATGTTTCTGGTCTCAGTTTTGAAAACAAAACACATATACAACTAAAAACGTGCTTTTTTGTGTTTTTTCTTTTTTGTTTTGAAAATCAATTTATTTTAAACCAGATGGTTTTCGATTTATTTTTGAGACTGGCAACAAGAAAAACATTTCATATTGTAAATCCCCCTTTAAATAACCATTTTATTTTCAAATTAAATGGTTTTGATTTGTTTTTAAAACTCACAGCAAGATAACATTCATGTTGGAGAACATCAAATTCTACAAATTTTCTCTTTTGCAACATGCTAGATGTTCACTTCAAGAGCATCTATCCTATCTATAGTTGAATGTGAATCAATTCCACTCCAACTTGATACATTATAACCACATATAATAATAGTCAAGTATATAATACTAATATCTACACAAAATCTAATATACTCATTATAATCAAATCTAATCATATTTAATATAGGTACCCCAATATTCCATTGATCACAATGTTCAAACAACCTATCAGATGCAGAAAATAATGCTATATAGTTTTACTCATGCCCCCACATACATAGATATAGGTGTTGTTAAAAAAAAAATTAACTTAAAAAAAGCATATATTGCAATTTGTAATTAACCCGTTGACTAGGTCAAATAGGTTGTTGGTTGGCTTGGTTCAACCGACCAGATTAGTGGGTTGCTGATATAGTCAACGGTTAATCTGAATTGGAACCATGACGAAATGATGGGTTGAAAGGTCTGACCGGCTAGGTCAATATAAATTGAAAATACCAGTTACATGCATCACTTGGTATTATCCATTTACTTATATTTTCGAAGTAATGTTTGAAAATTGAAATAATGGGTTAATTGCACCTTAGCCATAATCTTTTGAAGGCACCCCTTGATATTGTTTAGGTGTTCCAAATCCTCATACCCAAATTTGATATACTGCATCAACTACATAATGGGTTCATTGCAGCTTGGACATAATCCTTTGTAGGGGTGCAAGTCGGGCGAGTTGGGTAAGGTTTATGGTCAATCCGGATCATTCTAAAATCTGGGCTTAAGTCCTGAAGTCAAACCTGATTTTTCCAACATAAGCCTAGCTCGCACTTTAATATGATGCATTCGGGTTGGGCTCTGGCCTTGGTTGGGCTTGGGTTGGCCAATGAACTCACTCTAAAATTATACATATTTATGCAAATATATAATATTGTAGATTGCAAGTCTTCAACAGGGCCAATAAACTATATAGAGATAGTTTCCACTTTCTTAGGAGGTCTTTTGATGTATATACTTTCAAGTATGTAAATAGACAATAGAATTTACTAGCTCATGAATTAGCTACCTAGGGTTGGAGGGGGCTTTCTGAATTGGTATTTCAACTACCCTCCAAGGACTGGATGTACATATTTTGAAGTCTTTAATTTAATATTTTTATAGTTTTCTTGCAAAAGGAGAATGTGAATCCCAATTCCTAAGGCTGTGTTTAGTTGCAGTGCAATTTTATTTGCACTAGTACAAATGTATAGGAGTGAAAATAAAAAAGAATGTAAATTTTGACTTAATTTTAGTTTGGGTTTTACTTTATTTCATTTCAGGTCTTATTTTACTTCATAATAAAACAAAGTAAGGTAAATTTGAAATAAAAGTAAATCATAATTTGCACTACCATGGTTTTATATTAGTGCAAATAAGTTCGCATTGCAATCAAACACAACCTAAGGTTCAGTTT
Organism: Nelumbo lutea; assembly: GCF_056320005.1. Classification (NCBI taxonomy): domain Eukaryota; kingdom Viridiplantae; phylum Streptophyta; class Magnoliopsida; order Proteales; family Nelumbonaceae; genus Nelumbo; species Nelumbo lutea. The sequence goes on along the minus strand of NC_142691.1, from coordinate 21,171,134 downwards.
TGAAAGATTACAAATACAAATATATATAGTGCAAATACATACAAAATAATACAAAATACAAGGTTTTGCACTTACATATTTGAATTTATACTCTTTCCAAATTGAGCCTAAATATCCCTTTTTGGAAATGATATGTATTTCTTGATTTACCCAACATTGGTTAGAGGTGTAAAGTGGGTTGTGTCGGGCCAGCATGGCACGGCCTGCGGGCTGTCACGGGCTATGCTGCCCTCCCTGGTGAAAAATTTAGGGGTCGGCTCGGCACAGCCCACGACCCAGGCCCGTGTCGTGTCGTACAGTGCTAGGTTTTTTTGGGTCTCCAAACACAGTGACAATGTCTGATTTGTCACATGAAGTTGGGATGATGGATGGTAGGATCTAATTAATGAGATTTGTTGGAATATGATCTAGGCTTGATGGGGGGGAGGGGTGAAAGGGAGGGCTAAACGAGGGAATTTTGAGCTACAATTTGGTAGGTAGGCATGGATTAGGGTGAGGAGTCAAGTGGATGGTTTTGATATGAGGAGTCAAGTCGATCTTGGTAATCATTCAGGGCCACCCGAATGGGATCTTGATGTTTTTGAGGTTGGTTGTTGAAGACTCATGGTGGGATTCACTAATTGATTATTTCCTAGTGATCTTGGGGTGATGGATATGTTGGATTTGATTTTGGAGTTGGAGTTTGAATATCGCACGGATCAGGACCGTTAGAAAGGGGGTTAGTATGATGAATGGTGGATCTTTGCGGTTTAGTCATGAAAGTTGATGTGTAACTAAGTTGCAGTTTTCCAAGTCTAAGGATGATGTCTGATCATGAAAGTTGAGGAGTCAAGTAGATGGTTTTGATATGAGGAGTCAAGTCGATCTTGGTAATCATTCAGGGCCACCCGAATGGGATCTTGATGTTTTTGAGGTTGGTTGTTGAAGACTCATGGTGGGATTCACTAATTGATTATTTCCTAGTGGTCTTGGGGTGATGGATATGTTGGATTTGATTTTGGAGTTGGAGTTTGAATATCGCATGGATCAGGACCGTTAGAAAGGGGGCTAGTATGATGAATGGTGGATCTTTGCGGTTTAGCCATGAAAGTTGATGTGTAACTAAGTTGCAGTTTTTCAAGTCTAAGGATGATGTCTGATCAAGGTTCTTGTTTGTCATGTGGATTGTGGTAAAGGAAGGTTTTCTCGGGTTTTGGAAGCCTCAAGTTTATCTGGTTGTGTTTCAAGTTTTTGGAGTACCAAAGAGGTAGAGTGAAGGGGCCGAGCAAAAATTAGGTGGTAACGGTGATGTTATCCAATATGTATGTCATTATTGCATGATGTTTGGTGCCATGGTATTTTATGCAAGAATATTTTTGGATAAGTAGCTTATATGGTGATTACTTAACTTCCCAAAGTGAAATTCCACCTTCACCAATGGAACAAAGAGTATTTTGAAAGACATCGATGGAGGGTGAATTGACCCGACCTCCTAAGCAGGCGACACGTGGACAAGACTCAGCATAAGCAACAACTCAGCATGACAGCCTGATTACAACCCAGTGTAATGAGCTCGCTGAAACCCTCGCGGGTCAGCTCGCTACATAAATAGCTCGCTGCAGAACAACTCACTACAAAGTGAACTCGAGCTCACTAGTGTGCTAGACGAGGAACACTCCAAGCTATTTCAGCTCGCGAGCTTGGACAATTAGCTCGCTCCAACCCTTTGGTAAGGCTGCCTCGAAGGCCTCAGGCGGAATCACCTCGGGACGCCCCAGCAGCTCGGTACAAGGTAGCTCGCTATTAAGCAATGTGGCGTCCTCAAGAAGCTCCTTATCTGTTAAGACCATACCCGTCAAATTGCACCTACGTCTCTTGACTGACGGCACAGTATCTACCAGCCCAGCGGGCTGCACCCACGTCTCTCGATAGGTGGTGACGTGTCTGTCCTTCCCGGGTCACGTCTCTCATCCGATTGGGCTAGTACCCTACAATGGTTACCAGCGCAGCCCTGGCGAATAACGGCTACGACAGAGGGCCAGTGGCAGTTACGACCGATTCGATAGAACAACCAGTATTTAAGGACCTCGATTTCCAAGGGGCAGAAGCAATTGAACTGATCTAGCACTATCTACACTCTCAGCTCTCTTTGCATTTCCTACAGCTCTCAGAGTTCTAACTTAAGCATCGGAGTATTCCCACTGGGCAAGCTCCTTGTGAATCCTTCACCTTCCTCTTCTCAAGTACCGTCCGTCGCTAGCTAGGAAACAGGCGTCCGCCGGCTAGGAGTGCCTGGATCACGCTGCATCAGACATGATATCGGGTAACTTACAACTAACCAACTAGATGGTTTTTCATCATAAATGTAACTTATATGGTGATTATTAAACTTCCCAAAGTGAAAGTCCACCCACACAAGGATCTAACAAATTAGGGTTATCCGAATTCAATCCAACACTATTAATTGTAGATCTGATCCGAAAATCTGATTGGATCTCATAAACATGGATTTGAATTTGAATCCAATGAGGAAGTTGGATATTTGGATCTAATCCGAGCCGATTTGATTTTTTTTTAAATAATGAATTATTAAAATAAAAATAAAATATAACAATTTAAATAAAAAATAGCAAAAAATACAAGTATCTTTTCAATTATTTTCATATATATACATTCTTTTTATAAAAAAATAAATAATATAACAAATTTATAAAAATACAATATAAATGATATATTTATAAATAAATAACATGTCTAAATGTTATATATATTTATAGAAATAAATAAATAACATATATATTAGATTGGATCTTCCCGGATCGAATAGGGGTGATCCTAATTCTATCCGATGTTTGATCGGATCCTAATATTTGATATGAAGATCTGAAATGGGGACATTCGAATTCGAGAATATAGAATTAGACTTTGGGTAAAATCACATCGATCATGATCTGATCCATTTGCACCCCTTTTAGTAGAATTTGATTATGATGTCGGAAAGACATGATACCGGAAAAACTTACAACCAACCAACAAGCATCATAAATATGGTAACTAATCACATGAGTTTTCATTAAAATTCAAAGGGGTTGTGATTGGTCAAAGCCTTTCAAGTATCAAGTCTTTTTGGCATCATAGGGAATAAATCTGTAACTACAAAGGAGGGAAAGGGGAAAATAAAATGTATCAACTTCAACAACAATATTTTCATTGGCTAATAATAAAAGAGAAGATGTGATTGACACTTCTTGATCACATGTCATGTTTGCGTGTGTCAATGTAAGAATATTTAGATATATAGGTCAACATCAACATGACATGATTATTTAATTGCGTTAAATTTTCAAATATGTACATGACTTTTTTATTACATGGGCATAATAAGACACAGCTTAAATAACCCAAATTAACATGATTAACATATTTAATTCTATACTAATAACATCAACAACCCGAATTAACTTGTAATCAACATGACTAACCTGCTTAAATTGTAAACATTCAATCATACATTACCTATCTAAATTTAGAAAACCATTTAATGTCATTCTTAATTACCATAATAGTATTTCAACCAAATATACATGCATGGCACTTGAAACATTGGGTCATAAACAAGTCACTTTTCAAGTTGGGTGGGTCAATCCAAAATTCACACATTTATTAATCATGTTAAATAGGTCAACATGATTTTGACACAGGTATGATTGAGGTAAACCCAAACCTACTAAGCTTTGGTGAACTATTATTGCTTCATTTTTTTCCCTTAAAAATGCCTTTTGAAATAGCAGCTTGTGCATCACACAGGTCACCGTTGGTATATACTAGAAAGAGGAAAGAGGGGAGATGAGGGGTTCCCTCACCATAGAGCTCACATGTATCTACTCCCTTGCTTTTCCACACGTGTGATAAAATCATTAAAAATATAACAAGTAAAAAATTAAAAGCCTCATGACATCTCTCATCCCATTGAATCCCTCTTTTCCTCTTAAATCTCTCATTATCCCTTATGGCTCTCTCGAGTAGGGGTGTAAATTAGATGCATTAGGTTAGGTTAACGGCCAACTTAAATATGAGCCCTAGCTTAGCCATACTAATGTCAAAACCCAAATTTCCCACCATTATATGGGGGTGAATCAATCTTCTTCTTATTCATTGGTTGTTCTTGTTCAAAATAAAATGTAGTAGGAAAGCACTTAACATGTGCCTTTGGTTATCTTTGTTGGGCTACACAATGGGGGTAGCCCATCCCCAAACCCTTAATCCCCTAGCCCTAATGGCAACAAGATGTGATCCTAGGTCTACTACAATTGGCTAGAGAACCTATCAACTAAGCCACTACCAGTTGGTTCTCATGCCAAGCAATTGGTTTATGTAATTCTCATAACATATAAGCTATATAAAAAAGAAATAAGTTTGAAGCTCAATAACTAAAAAATAAAATAATTTTATACTATTTTATATGTAAATAATTAGAAATATATAAAAAATTAGTAAATCATTATTACTTCATTTTTTTCCCTTAAAAACACATTTTTAAATAACACCCTGTATATCGCACTAGTCATTGCATGTATAGAAGGAACAAGCTTGAATTGGCTTTATGATATTGGATCTTAATTAATGGTAATTTTAATGCAGTAATAGGCCAAAGATACAAAGCACAAGGGCTAGAATAGGTGAAGGGATGGGCAAAGCTGGATCAAGTTTTTCCACAGCCAAAAAGTCTAATTAAAAATCGCTCATTGGATGGAACAGGCATTGATTGAGGAGATCATGACAAAATGTTTTTTTGTAGTATGCAACACAAGTCATGCAAATAGGAAAGATAATATCTTGGCTCATATCAGCAACTAAATCTAGAAAATATAGAAACATAGACATCGAAATACCACCACACTAGCTATGGCATCACCTTTTTGGCCTTAGTGATGGGGCGCATTGTAAATGTTTTGAATAAAGGGTGAAATGTTCTAATACAAAATACTTTATACAATACTGACAATTTCTATGATGTCAAAAGGGTAATATAATATATATAAGAAGAATCTTTTACCAGGCATACCCTTTCCCATTTAAGTTTTCATGAATACTAGGGTTGAGTAGAAGCTCAGGTTAGGGTTAAACTAAAAAGTATGAACCTGATTTAATTTCGGGTTGGGTTGGGTTAGGGTTGAGGCCTTACCATCCCAAACTTGACTCAACTTCATATTTGTATGTGTGATTATCATATCAACATGTATTTATGTATGTAAATACTTCTATATATAATTAAATATGAATGCATGCATGCGTATATATACAATTATATATCCTTTAATGTATATATGTTATGTGTATGAATGTGTATTAGTGTATATGTCAATAATTTTAAGTTTCAATGTAAAATTTTATTAAACCATGAGTCTTGGAAATAAGAACATATGACATGAAGAGAAGTAGAGAGAAGTGAGATAAACCCAAACTCAACCTAACCCGAAAACCCAACTCAATATGGCCCGGTTTGCACCTCTAATATCAGGATTGATTGGTTGATTGATTATCAGTTTTTCAAATATCATTCTTTTTATATCATAGTTGATGGTGCGCAATCCGGCTGGTCCTAGCTGTCAACGGCCTTGCCTCTGAACGGAGCTACAGGGAAACTGAAACGGAGAAGATGAGGGAACTCCGGGGGGAACCCGGTGAGATTTCTTCGAAGCTCAAGTTAGTATTCTCTCAAAGGCAAGATAAAACCAGATAGTGCAAAGTTCACATACCTTGTTCTTGGGGGGTAGGGAGCCTTTTATAACCACTTCGCGCACTCACTCTGAGGCTTCTATCAGGTTGGGTATGATTACTTTTTATGCTTCTGCCAATTCGGGTGTCATCCCCTCTGCCGGGATAGAACTGCCACTGCTCCTTGTCGGAGCCGTCTCTGTAATTGGAGATGGCGGTGGCAGGTGGCGGCAGCAAGTGGCCGTTTGAAGTGCGACGGTCAAGCGTCAAATCCCAAGTCAATCAGGTGCGCCACCCTTGGATACAGTCTTCCTTAGTGTCAAGCATGGTACGATTGTCCAGTTTGGCATCCTAGAGGCGAAGTGTTGGAGTGGTGAGCGAGGTGAAGTCTTGAGTTCGGATAGAGGTGTGTCCCGAACTGCCATGGGGCAGGCCAGTTCGGGTTATTGCCCTTTGTGTTTGTAAGGTTTGGGGCCTAAGGGAGAACTCGGGCTCCTTGCAGGGAGTTTGGGCTCTTCGTAGGGAGTTTGGACTGCTAGCACCTCCTTTCGGAGTTCACGCCTCGGGCGCGCTATTGTGCCGAGCTGTTGCTTTGTCACTTATGCGCTAAGAGACTTGCCCTGGCGAGGGGAGTTCGCGAGGTGGCGGGTGGATTTGTCCCGTATTTCAAACCGTTTGACTAATGGCGCGAAGTGCGCATTCGTCAGGATTTTTTTGGGTTTCTCAAGCGCCAAAGAGACGGGAAGCGCGACAATCTGTCTAAAAATGCTGACAGGCGTGGCGGCGCACGCTTATTTCAAATTTCAAAAAGCGCGCCGCTTGGGAGACGTGACAGTGGGTCTTTTCAAATTTGAAAAAACGTGCCGCTACCACTTTTAATACGAGGAGACGTGCACTGGTGTTCTGTCAGTTTTAGAAAGACGTGCACCGTCGTTCTATCAGTTTCAGAAAGACGTGCGCCAATCGCATCTCGGTCTCAGGGGACGTGTGGTTAGTGCGACTGTGGGGCGTTGGGTTGACTTTGATATGCGCTATTGGTTCTTGGTCACTGTGGGTATAAATAGTAGGGGACCCCGGTCGCTTTGTCACTTATGCGCTTTGCTTCTTGAGCTCGCGTCCAAGTTTCAGCTCGTGTCTAGGCTTTTAGTTCGCTCTCAGGATTTTAGCTCATGTTCCAGTTCTCGTAGTCTATTCAAGCCTTTTTCCGAGTGAGTACTTTCCTGGAATCCATCTTTTCTCCTCGATGTGTAGGTTGGATAGCTCAGACGGTTCTTCAAGTGGGTCAGATGTAGGTTCTATGAACCGAGTTGCATCCCCTGGTGGTCCTAGCGAACCGGAGGTAGATCTCGAGGAAGAGCTTGAACCCGTAGGCCGAGTCGCCTCGGGTAGTTTGGCGTCCACCTCTCGTCGAGGTCAGACGTTAGACAAGTTTGGTCCCTCGACCATGACGCCTAAGGGGCTCCAATCCCTTATTACCTATTACAACTTGCTTGGGGAGTATGCCTACTTCATACCTTCAGGCAGTTTCCCTTGGGAGCACGGTCCTGATGAGATCGTGATATTCCGGGAGTAGTTCGCTGCGGGGTTGCGCTTGCCTTTTCCCCCTCTTTTTGTCGAGGTCATGAACCACTTCGGCATTACTGTCGGCCAGCTTCATCCGAACTCCATTCGTAACTTGGTGGGGACAATCTCTCTATTTTGCGAACAAGGTTTTCTTTTAGACTTGGAGATCTTCTCTTCCATTTTAATGCTTAAGAAGCAAGCGGGTCCGCTTCCCGGGCGTAGGTGGGCGTATTAGTTGTCTCCTCGCCTAGGTTTTAAGCTTTTACATGAACTTTCCAACAAGGTCCCGATGTGGAAGCGGGACTACTTCGGGGTGCGAAGTGTACTGGGGTGGCCATTTCAGACCAGGTGGGGGATGGCCACCCCTGACTCCGGTGTTACGCTTGATAAAGAAACGGTGAAGGGCCTCAGGCAATGGGCACAACTTGGGCTAAAATGTCATCAGTATCTAATGGAGGCCAAGCTCATTGCGGCCGGCCTGAGTTCGGGTATGTTCCTTACTCAGAGGTTTCTTGTTTTGCTTTGTTCTTTTGTTTTTTCTGATACCAAACTCTTTTTTACATGTGTGATGGACTCAGAAAGGACTCGTGGTGGGCACCTGTTTCAAGGCATGAAGAGGAGGAAGCGAGTCACCAAACGAACTCGTGCCCGGCTACCCCAAGATGCGGAGCCTGAGGTACCAGACTACCTGTCAGAGGATCTGCCCAGGGAGCCCGAGGCGACTCCAATGCAAGAAGCGCCAGGGGCCCCTTATGCCGAGACTACTTACATGGGGTCTCCCGCCTACTCTGGTGCTCTCGCTTACTCTGGGTCCACTTATACGCGAGATGGACCCTCAGGCTAGGAAGCCCAAGGGGAATTCAGGAGCGTGTTGTCTCCGAACTACGCTCTTCAAAAGAGTAGGGAGGCCACCTTCCCTGAGGAGGTCGCGGCGTGGGCCGATCTTCCTTTGAACTAGGTGGCCTGTCATGCTGCCACTCATGCCATGGTGGTGAGTCAGATTTTTTGTCGAGCTCTTTTACTTTTATCCCTCTTGTTGTCGTTCTGATCACTTGTTCTTTCCTTTTGGTAGGCGAACTCTTCTATCCATGCCTTGGCGGCCTAGGTGGAAAGGAGCTCGAGGCAGGCGCGAGCTACTGAAGAGGCTCTCCGTGTTGCCGAGATGACATCCCGAGCTGCTGAGGCGGCTACTCACATTGCACAGACCAGGTAGGCGAGGTCTCAGAGAAATGCCGAGGCCATGGGAATAGTGGTGAAGCACATGGCGGACCTGAGGCTGGATATGCAGCATCAGGTTGAATACCTTTAGGAGGATATTAGGGAGAGGACGTAAATCTTTTCTCAAGGCATCGAAGATGCCAAGAAGAAGGTCGTCGATGAGTACATTGCCTCGCCGCGCTTTGATGACCTGATGGTGGACTCGTACAGAAGGGGTTTTAAACTGAGCCGGTGGATGATCCGGAACACGTATCCCGAGCTCGATATCAGTGCCATATCCACTTCGCGCATAACTTAGGAGATGGGCAATGTTGCTGATGGTGAGCTAGATTCCGAGGGTGAGGCAGGACCTTCGGGTATCGTTGAAGTGGCTTCTGATAATGAAGTAGCTCCGGGCTTGTAAATTTTTTTTTCGAAATGTACACTCCCTTATTTTGAAATGGAATGACTTTTGTTTTGGTTAAGTGTTGGTTGTTCTTTCTCCTGAACTGACCGTATTTTCCGAATTGACCATATGCCCGATCTGTTTCTTGCCCGGGTTACTGCATTCCCACGACCTGTTTTGATGTTTAATACTTAGTCTCCGAGATGCCGATGTCTCTATTAGTTCGTTGTTTCTGCTTCGTCTGAGCCTTTGGCTAACACTTTTCTTTGCTTGCCTATGTCGAGGTTCCTTCGTTAGCTCGGTATCCAAGTCCTTAGGCTCTGGTAGCGATTTTGTCTACTTCGCTTGGTGATGTATAGGTAGTATCGCTTTAAGTTGATGATGTTCCACGCTCGGGGTACTTGTTTGCCCTCTAAGGTTTTGAGCTTGTATGCCCCTCGAGCGCTCTCTTTACTCTGTAGGGCCCTTCCCAATTTGGTCCAAATTTGCCCACGCCAGGTTCGAGCACCATGATCTTACGGAGAACCAAGTCGCTGACGCGGAAGCTCCGCTTTTTTACTCTGGCATTGTAGTACCGAGCTACTTTTTGCTGGTAGGCCGCTGTCTGGATTATGCGCGAGGTCTCTTACCTCATCCAGTAGGTCGAGGTTAGTGTGTAACTTGTCTTCGTTTGTCTGATCGTCGTATGCTTCTAGTTGCAGTGTAGGTATTTTGATTTTTGTCAGGATTACCGCTTTAGTGTCGTAGGTGAGGTTAAAGGGGGTCTCTCCCGTGGGGGTTTTTTCCGTAGTTCGGTGAGCCCATAGAACACTTGATAGCTCGTCCACCCACAACCCTTTAGCTCGGTCTAGTCGTGCTTTCAGTCCGCGGAGGATGGCTCTGTTCATTACTTCTATCTGACCGTTTGTTTGCGGGTGTGCGACTGATGTGAAGTTCTAGAGAATTCCCATATCTTAGCACCATTCTTGGAACTTGATATCTTTGAACTATTTGTCGTTGTCGGAGATCAGTACCCAAGGTAGCCCGAAGCGACATACTATGTTCTTCCAAAAGAAGTTATGTATGTTTCGGGCTGTAACTGTTGCTAGAGGTTCAGCTTCTATCCATTTTGTGAAGTAATCTACTACCACCACTAAGAACTTTCTCCCACCTGTTGCTGGCGGGAATGACCCCAGGAGGTCGATGCCCCAGTGCAAAGGGCCATGGACTGGTGAGATACTTGAGGTTGGAAGCTGGCTGATGGTGGATATTGGCGTGCTTCTGACACTTGTTGCATTTTCTAACGAGCTGGACAGCTTCTGCCTCCATCGTTGGCCAGTAGTATCCTTGTCGAAGTGTCTTTTGGGCGAGGGCTCTGCCCCCTAGGTGTCCGCTGCACAGACCTTCATGAGTGTCACGGAGTACGAGTTCAGTTTCGGGAAGTTGCAAGCAACGCAGGTAGGGGAGTGTGTAGGACCGTCGGTACAACCGTTCGTCTATTATGACGTATTTGGTTGCCTGGCGCTGCACCCTCGTGGCTGCATTGTGGTCCATAGGGAGGGTTCCATCTAGCAAGAAGCTTGCGAGTGGGTCGATCCAGCTCGACTCTGCTTCAAGGACGAGAGCGACCTCCTTTGCCCCATCGAGAATGCTAGGCTAAGGTAAGTTCTCTATGTACACGGTTCTCATGGTGTTGTGACTCGTGTTGCTTAACCGAGACAGGGCGTCAGCCTCAGTGTTCTCTGACCTCGGGATTTGCCTGATGAACTGTGACTGGAAGTTAAGCAGAACCTCTTTTACTTTCACCAAGTATGCGATCATAGAGAGCTCGCGTGCTTCGTATTCGCCTGTAACCTAGTTGACCACGAGCTGGGAATCACTGCAGATAACTATGTGCATTGCTCTTACCTTTTGCGCTAGGTTCAGCCCGGTTATCGGTGCCTCATACTTCGCCTCGTTGTTGGATGTCGCGAACTCAAAGCGTAGTGCATATTCCAATATCGTGCCACCCGGGTCGCGTAGGACTATTCTAGCCCTGCTGCCTTGCTGGTTCGATGAGCCATCTACGTGAAGGATCCAGGGCTCCTCATCCCAGTTCGCGTTTGGCCTAACCAGGAGAGATGCCACACTGACTGCTGCTTCATGGGGTTCATACTCTACTGGCTTGGGAGCTCCGGGCTCACCCAAACTAGGGATCTCGGGCTCAACCGGCCCAGGGGCTTCGAGGCTGAATGTGCACTCGACGATAAAATCTGCTAAGACTTGGGCCTTAATAGCAGTTCGTGGCTTATATTGGAGGTTGTACTCGCTGAGCTCGATGGGCCACTTCGTCAAATGATTGGAAACATCGAGCTTGAGTAAGACTTGCTTTAGAAATTTAACAGTCAAGACGATGATGATGTGAGCCTGAAAATATGGGCAGAAATCTTACTCAATTCAAATAGGACAAATGAAGTGATAATGCCCCTTTTAACGCCCCTATGCATATAACCCCATGTAGGGTTTCCGTTTTAAATAAAATCCACCCAATGAAAGCTCTGGAACTTCCGAACCCAATATTGTTAAGAAATTCTTAGTTACAAATTCAGGAGTTCCGATCTCTAGTTCAGCAGGTATTAGATTATGTGTTGGAATATATTTGATTGTCAGGTGAGATGTGCGGTATTAGATTATGTGTTGGAATATATTTGATTGTCAGGTGATACTATCTTTCACGCACGTGTAACGTGTTTCTTTCCCTCTTTCGATCATGTCTAATGTGAGCATCTCTTAAAACGTCTATTCCACGGTTTCCACCGACGGCCATGGCCAAGGCTGCCACAGTTTTCCCACCTTTTCTTCCTGCCAAGAAGAAACAAGTTTCACACCTTGATCCATTGACGGGACAACTCAATCCGCACAACCAAACACCCTCAGACACCTAAAATTATCCAGGACATTCTCCGCTATTATAGAAAAAGTAAGCCACATTTTCGTAATGCACCCTCTCAGACAGAAACACTGTATCTGTAAAAGGAAAAAGGAAAAATAAAAAAAATCAGACTCACGCACGTCTCGCAGTCGGCCACGTTTCTTCTCAACTGACCTATGAACGGAGGGCCCCACTTACAATTATTGTTTTCTTTATTTTCAAAAATTATGATTTGGTCCCTACACACACTCCCTCCCCTCCTCTCTCTCCTCTATTTTATCAAAGTTTGATTTATTTTTTCTACCTTTTTAATGTCGATTGGAGCAGGGAAGGGCAGAAGCCGTGTTCTAAGCCCTTTCTCTCTCTACTCTCCGTCCTTTCTCTCATTCTCTTTCCTCTCTCTCTCTCATGATTTGTTCCCGCTGTGGAAGATTTTTTGTGGGTCTCTTCCTCGAAGAGCCTCTCGTCTCGTTCTCGTTGTCGACAAACCCCCCGATGTTGACCTGAATATCTCGCTTTCTTCCGAGCAGCCTTCTCGAAAGTTAAGGAATTATTAGAAAGAAAAGAAGGAACGATAGAAACCCTAGGAAAGAAAAAGGCTTCATCGAATTTGTATTTCTCTTTCTCTCCTTGTTTCTTTTTCCGTCAAAGAAGAGGCCAGTGATCGGGAATTCAAGATCTGTGAATCGAGGCTCGAGGTTTCGCGGATTTGAGGTTAGATCTTGGATTTATGCTTCGTTTCGTTTTGGTTTCTTCGTTCTCTGGTTTTGATTGTGTTGTTCTAGGGTTGTGCTGAGTTTTTTTTAGGGTTTCTATTTGTTTGCGGGTGGTTTAGGGTTTGTTTGGTTGGTGTTTTGCAGATCTGGCTGGAGGAAGTCGAGATACGGTAGATCGGTTGGGGTTTGGGGGGGCTCTATTTGCTTATGGTTTGGTTAGGATCTGGTTTTGAAAGGCCTGCTGTTTGATTTCGCTGCTTCTCTGTGAAAATGTCGATTCTACCCAAGAGTGATTCGATTCACATCAGGGAGGTGTGGAATGATAATCTCGAGGAGGAATTCGCTTTGATTCGTGAGATCGTGGATGATTACCCGTACATCGCCATGGATACCGAGTTCCCTGGGATTGTCCTTCGGCCTGTGGGCAATTTCAAGACCAGTTCTGATTATCATTACCAGACTCTGAAGGCCAACGTTGATTTGTTGAAGCTGATTCAGTTGGGTCTTACTTTTTCGGACGAGGCGGGGAACCTTCCGACATGTGGGACTGACAAGTATTGCGTTTGGCAATTCAACTTCCGTGAGTTCAATGTCAGCGAAGATGTTTTTGCGAACGACTCAATCGAGCTGCTGCGCCAGAGCGGGATTGATTTCAAGAAGAACAACGAGAAGGGTATCGATGCGCAGCGGTTCGGAGAGCTCCTCATGTCATCAGGGATTGTGTTGAACGACAGCGTGCTTTGGGTGACGTTTCACAGCGGATACGATTTTGGGTACTTGCTTAAGCTCCTGACGTGCCAGAACCTTCCGGATACGCAGGCTGGTTTCTTTACCCTGATAAAAATGTATTTCCCAACTGTGTATGATATCAAGCACCTCATGAAGTTTTGCAATAGCCTTCACGGTGGCTTGAACAAGCTTGCGGAGCTGTTGGAAGTGGAACGGATTGGTATCTGTCACCAAGCAGGGTCTGATAGTTTGCTTACATCTTGTACATTCAGGAAGTTGAAAGAGGCTTTCTTTAATGGCCAAACCGAGAAATATGCAGGTGTTTTGTATGGTCTCGGTGTTGAGAATGGACAGAATACTCATTGAAAAGCAAAATATAACAAAAAAATAAAAAAAAGAAAACTGTTTGTTTGAACATCTTGGTGTGAGTCTCCCTTCTCTCTATGTACACCATTGGCAAAGCTTCTTAAGTTATGAATTTTCTCCTTTTCTTTATTAATCTTTTACTATGGGATTTTTGTGGAGAATGTTGTGGAACTTCAAATAATTACGCCACATACACTTCAGTAATCTTAGCGAGGAAACGTAAGTGCAATTAGCATTGTTCCATAGAGACGCTTGGAACTCAAAAAACGTTGTTTTGAGGGGGGGGGGGGGTTGAGGTTGGCGTGGGCAGGGGTAAGGATGGGGATGGGTGGGATGGGGTCGTTGCTTTTGAGGTCTTGGGTGAAATTGTAATAATGAATGTGGTGAAATTGTACTTAAGGCTCAGTTTGGAAAGAGTACATACCAATATATACAACATACCAAATACAAGGTTTTGCACTCTAAGGATGGGGATGGGTGGGATGGGGTCGTTGCTTTTGAGGTCTTGGGTGAAATTGTAATAATGAATGTGGTGAAATTGTAAGGCTCAGTTTGGAAAGAGTACAAATACCAATATATACAACATACCAAATACAAGGTTTTGCACTCTAATATTTGTATTTGTACTCCTTCCAAACTGAGCCTAAGTTACCAGCCCTTCTATGTTTATCAATCTTGTTGAGAGTGATGTGGTTGGGCTTTTCTCATACTCAATTTTTTTTTTTTTTGAAAGATCTCTCATACTCAATTGCGCATCTGCTTCTTTGTAAGAAAATGATTACATATTACTGGAAACTGAAACCCTTTGTTGTGCTCTCTCTTCAGGCTCAGTGGTTATCTGTTGTTTCTTGATTTCTATCATACATGATACGTCATCCTTTTGGATGCAAGAAGGTGCATATGACTTGCTGTTCGCCTTTGTTTACTTCTCCTTATTGTTATAAGGATTTCTGTAATGGCCTGCTAAGTAGGTTTTCTTGGTGGTCCTGTCACGACTAGTAGTGAGGCTGTTATGTGGAATATGGAACATTCTTTTCTGGACTCAAATCAAATTTTAAGAATTCTATGGCTGTTTGCCTTTCAGTTCTGTGCTTATTTCTTTTATTGCAGTAGCAGTTGATATGCATTTTTTCCTGATCATGGAGCATTTTGCTTCATCCTTATGTAATAGTTTTTGGCTGAGTCGATGATAATTGTATAGGAGCCATTGTTGATTGTGGAGCTTGTTCCATCATCCTCTGTAACAATTGTTTTATTTTGTTTCATTTTCGTTTTTAGACATTAGTTACAGTTTATCCTTTATTGATAAAAAAAGAATTGGTGAAGGATCAAGTGAAGCAATTGGATGTGAGGATGGTGATTTGTTTTCGAGAAGCAGAAAATTCTTTTGATGGCCTTCTTGGTGGTTCAACATTAAACAGGAGAAGGTGGTATTTCTGTTTATCTTCCCTGGAATGGGTTGCAATATGCCCTTGTTTTAATTTTGTTTCTAATTGAAAATTTAATCTGAATTCTAAACTTTGAAGTATGACTAATCATAAAATAAAAATAAAAAATAAAAAAAAATATTGAAGTATGTCATGTTGGTCTGCTCTCTGCCTTGTAGTTCTTTTAAGATTTTTTTTTCTGATCCAGTGTACGTGTCTTGTGCTTTCTTTTTTTTTTTTTTTACTTTTTCAGATGATATTATCTAATTTGTTCCCCTTAAGTGAAATTTATCATTAATTACTTTTGTTCAGTTGGGGCATGCTGGTGGTGGAAATTGATAATTGCCTTGTTTTTGTTATATATATTTTTTATTATTAGAATCTACTAGCATCACTTTTTAAATCTCCATGGAACTTAGATCGTAGCAGTGAATTTCATGTTTAAGTGGTCTAAAAGTATTAGTCCTTTATATTAGTCTAGATAGTAGATACCATTCTGCTTACCTGTCATGTTTCAGCAAAGTTACATAAAAATTTCAATACCTGGTGAAGAATTATGTTCCTAAAGAGTTATTCAAATAATTGCCTTCTGTTTATATTGATTATCATGTTATTTTTGCTACTTGGCATTTGCTTTATTTGTTACATGGTTACTTTTTCAGATTAAATATCTCCTCTTTTACTGCATTTACATATATAGCTGATGAAGTTCTGAATGTGTAAGTTGCTTGATGACCAAAAATGTATGGATAACTTGTTTTCTTTCTTTTGATATGAAATAATTCTTCCTGACAAATTTGATTTATCTTTTCATCAAGCAGGTAATTGAATTTTGTATGCCAAATAGTAATAGCATTTTTTATAATTTATTCGTTATTTATAAATTGCTTTGATTGTTACTGATCTTTCTTCTTCTTCTTCTTTTTCTTGTTTGTTTGTTTGTTTGTTTGTTTGGGGGGGGGGGATGTTACAGGTGTTTCTGGATTCTAAGGGGCCATTCAGTAACCGCTGAAGTTGCTGAACTATATTCTTTTGTATTAGTGGATAAAATAATTAAATAATAAAATACTCAAGGGTATAGTAATCTGCCCAACTTCAGCTGTTATCAAATGGCTCCTAATAGATCTTTTCTTTTGTTCAATAACCAACCATTTAACTAATTAAATAAAGGGGAAAAGTACAAGATACAACCCATCAATAGGAATCAGCAACTCTATTTGCATCTCTTTAAATCCATAAGATTCTCATTTCCATATTTCTTGTTAGCCATCTGAGTTTCTTGATTTTATTTTGTAAGCCCAAAGAGATGCACCATCCTTTTGCAACCATCCAATCACTGTTCCTGAATCACCTTCAATAATTAACTTGTTCGATGCCCTTTGTGCTCCTTTCAATACCGTCATTACTTTAGCCCTTAGCCTATACTGGTTGGTGTTGAAAACATGCATAATAGATCCGGATAAAAGTAGTTGGAAAATCCTCTATAGCATGAGGAATACTGGAGTTCCTCTTGGCAGAGTCTGGGAAATGATAAGATTGGGCTAAACTAGACTTATTTATCATCAACAATCTCATTTGGGGTCAGTTATCTTTGACCTTGGTGCAGGGATAAGGCTGTGTACATCTCTCCCTCCCCAGGCCCTGCGTTGGTGGGAGCCTCGTGCACTAGGCTGCCGTTTTATCACCGTTGGGGGAAACTTGCTTGAATTAAATCAAAGTTAGAAGGGGATGTGGTACCTATAGGGGTGTCAATGGACCGGATTCGGGTTGGATCCTGTCCAAATCGCATTTAAATCGGACGGGTTGGATGGTCCATGCTTTGGCATAGGTTGGACTGGTCCGTATTATTTTGGTCCTAAGTAATTGATGGACCGATACGAACGAAGTCGATTAGTCCGCAAACCACCTGAAGATCAATTTTATTTCAGACTCCAATTCTCCAGGTCTCGACGAGCCTAGGGTTTCTCCAAGGAACTCTCTCCAATGGCTCTTTTTTTTTTCCCGACGGTTCTCTCACCGGCGAGTCGGTGACTATCTCTGTCAGTTTGCTTGAGCTGCATGTACAGAGAATATATTGTCTTCACTTCAGACTCCAACTCTCCAAGTCTCCAACCTAGGGTTTATCCAAGGGAACTCTCTCCAATGGCTTTTTTTCCGATGGTTCTCTCACCGGCAAGTCAGCGACTATCTCTGTTAGTTTGCTTGAGTTGCATGTGCAGAAAATGTATTGTCTTCACTAGCGACTATCTCTGAGATTTTTTCTCTCCAGCAGTTTCTCTCTAACATTTTTATCCCCACCAGTTTTCTCTCTCCAACGGCCATCTCTCTTCTGTAAACTGCAATCAATCGTTGAAATAGGTAATATATCACCCCTCAGTTGGCTTCCTTGATGGCGCAGCTCTTCTGTCTTGTAGTCTACTTTGTTATTTGATTCATTTTTGAAGTGGTTGTCTAATTGTGTTTGTGCCAAGTCTAGTGATGTTTAATGTTGCTTTGTCTTAGGTAGTATCGGTCTGTTTTCTATTTCTTTTTTTTTTAGAAAATTCAAACTTAAGATGCCTGATTGTTAAGTAGTGGTTGTTCCGGCCAGTTGTTTGCTATTTCAGTTCCACCAATTACAAACATCTTTCACATCTTTTGCTTTTTGAACCAAATCATGAGCATCTCTGGTGAAAGACCTAGATTTATATACAAAAGTAACCTTGGTCTGTTTGTTTTCTGTTTTTGTGTTGCTTTTCTTTAGTTGTATTTATCCTTTTTTACAATAACGATATTGCTTACCCAAAAAAATAAAAAAAACTGGATTGTTCAAGCTTTTCAGGCACCGATTGGCAATAAAAAGTAGGCAATACATCCATTTTTTACAGTTGACAAACCAGAAATAGAGATACATTTTTATCTGAATCAGAGGGTTTTCTCTTTTAGTGAGAGATTGTAACAGAATAAAATTCACAGTTTTTCGTTTTAGGAAATTTATGGGCCATCTTGTCATTCCATTTGTAGGATTGCATCTAAAAACATCTAGAGATGATTCTCAAAATATTGAAAGAAAAAGATTAATGGGGTGTTCTATGTGAATTATTTTTTATGTGTGTTCCAAAAACAAATGACAACCATCTGGTTTGAAAATAGATTGGGTGTGCATGTGTTGTTTCCAAAATTGAAAGATGAAGGGGGTGTTCTATGTGAATTATTTTCCATGTGGATTATACTAGTCCAATCCAGTCCAGGTAGAATAGTCCAATAAGATTGGATTGGATTGGACCAGTCCAATAAGACTAACTGAATGTAAGGATTATTATCTGGCTGGATGTGTAGTGATGGAAGGTGGTGGTACTGTGTGGGTTCCTAAATTTTTGCAAGTCTTCTTTGATTGGGAGCTGGGCTTTGTTTGTGAGGTTTTACAGGTCTTAAAAGATAGAGCAGTCAAGGAGGGGCAGCTAGATATGTGGAGCTAGAAGTGGAACACGAGTGAAGAGTTTTCAGTTATTGTTCAGTGGTCATTCTAGAATTGCAACAGTAGTATACTTTTTAATTTACTGCTTTTTTTTCAGATAACATGATTGATTAGTTTTAGTGAACTATCCATTGCATTCTTAGGAATTTTGCCTTGTTAATTGCTCTGTTTCTTTGAATGTGTTTTAAATGTTGTCATACTCATTCTTGTTATTCTTAATTTCACTAAAACAGGGAATTAAAAACTAAAATTCAGTTGTTTTCTAAATCCCATTTCTTGTATTTTTATATAAGAAGAATTTATAGATGAATTACTAATCATATAAAAAAGGGCTACTAATTGGTAAGATCCTTATTAAAGATCTTTTTAGATTATTAGAAAATTCTTAATATAAATCCTTCTTTGTCCTCTGCCTCCAACACCCACCTCCTGTGCTATGATATTTTTACTCCAGAACCAAAAGGGATACCAAATAGAAGTGTTCCATTAAAGATTGCATGTCTGTTCTGTCTAATTCATATTGTTGTCTTTGGCTTTAATCGTTTCTGCAACACCCTCATAGTTCAAATGTTTCTGATTCCCAAAACCATTGATAGAAGTAGCACACATGAACCACTTACTACTCAGAGAGTCAGAGATGAGCATCTCACCCACCTAGTCCATCATCTGTCATGTGATTCTGTGACAACAATAACATGGTTGGGTTGTGATGATATTAAAAATAACATGGTTGGGTTGCTGTCCTGTGACAGCAATATCTTTGGGGTTAACAAAGAAAAGATAAAATAAGGCAGAGCTTCTAGTCAAAACAGTGTTCTCAGACTTGGACTACACAGAAAATCAGACCAGAATGCTGATGGAGTGATGGGTCATGGAGCTCATGGATTGGTTAACTAGTAACCAGGTCAAAATTCAAGGTTCCAGACATAGATCATGGAGGAGATTCTACTAACTTATTTGAACTGTGCAAGTTGGATTGAATCAAATGGTTATTAGATGTGAGTGTTGGTTGTTTCTTGTAACTTTGTGGTTTAATTGGCTGATAGAGTAGTCAATGCAAAGTTCATTTTCAAATGGTAAAACATATTGTTTGAAGTTGGTAGCTTGAGCATCATGTCCATAGCCGTTTTCCACTGATTAATTAATTCTTTCACTTTCTATACATTTGTTTTACAGGAATTGCAGAACTCAGAGTGATGATGATGACAACATTTTTTTGGGTAGTTGTTTCCTTCAAGTAAACTGTGTTTGGAGACTTGGGAGTGATAATGATGGTTTGTTGTAACACAAATCTTAGGTAGTAAATTGGATAAAGGGTTGGATGATCTTGACAGCAAAGATTCATGGTGATTATCAATTTAGTATCTTGATTTTCTACCTAAAAAATCTCTAACTCTATGGTGTGACCCATTTACTGTGTTTTTTTTGGTGTGGGTCCTCACTCCTCTCCCTATTAAAATCATGTTCCTGGTTTGCCAGAAAATCAATTCCCTAGTCTCCTGCCCTAATTCCTAATTTGACGTGTAATTGGAGTTGGCATTGTTTGGTGGTCTAGCTGAAATTTGTTTTTTCTTCACAGGATAAGAGTACAAGGAGTTCGTTCTTAACTGCATTTCTTTTGTTTCAGGACTATGGTTTCTCAGAGAATCGGCAAATTTCAGGAGAAAAGCATTTGGGGTGTGTCCATACACCCACACAGAGTGCTCACATTATTTGGGGTGTTCATCATGGGGAGTGTACCTGGCTAGTGGCTCCTCAAGAAGCAGGAAATAGAAAGAAGAATCTGTTTGGATTCAATTGATAAGTATAACCTGCATAATAACAGTATGCAGTAGCTCTTGTGTATTCTTTGGTTAAGAACTTGTCAAGATGGTTGGAATTTGGTTCATCTTTTGCTTGTTTGTTTGTTTTTTTTTTTTTTAATTTTTATGTGTGTTAGTATTGAAGAATTAAATTCTAAAAGGTTATATTAACAAACTCTTAATATGGAATGAAGCGTTGCATTTCAATCTGGTTTGGACTGTAAATCTGTAATTTTTAAACAACATCCATGTTTCATTTATAAAGCTTCATTTAATTTGGACCAGATTGGGTCCAATCTGGTCCATTTGCATTTCAATTGGACTGGATTGGATCCGGTTTGTATGGGGTTTGGACTGGATTTGGTCCGGTCCATTTGTAAATGGATCAATATCGGACTGGATTGGATTGGACCAAATCCATTCCAACTGACAGCCCTAGGTACCTATATGCAACAAATGAGTAAAACACTCTCTGGTCAGCAGTGCTGGACAAGATCCTAACAAAGCAGAATCTAGTCAGAAGAGGTCTACAGGTGGCAGATTTGGCTTGCCCTTTATGTAATGGTTATGTGGAGTCATCTAGCCGTTTACTGATTCAATGCAAATATACTCGTTGGATCTGGTTAAGTCTGGTAGGTTTTTTTGATGTAAAATGGTGCTTCCTAGCTGAATTGAAGGGTCTCGTTGAGGCATGGCATCTAGAAGGTTTAAGTAGAGCTGGAAAGGTAGCATGGAGCATACTTCCCTCAGCAGTTTATGGGCTGTGTGGAGTGAAAGAAACAGGAGATTGTTTGAAGGAAATCAGGCTTCGAAGGAAGAAATCTTACGTAAAATTCTGGGGATAGTTCATTCTTGGTTGGCAGTTCACCCTTTATTTAGAAATAGACATCCTAGTTCTGTTTTTGATTTGGAACTTCTTTTTGTAAGGAAAAGTTAATTGTTATTGGGCATTGGGCTGTAGGGAGCAGAATTGTATATCCTCTGTTCAGTTTGTCATTGTAGAGGAGTTTTTGTTGGCTTCTTGATTTAATGGATTACTTTACATTACAGTTCTCACAAAAAAAAAATGTAAATTGGAATTTGTTGAAACCTTCTTCCATAACCCAGAAGCACATTGATTCTCTATGATCTAGTAAAGGGAAAAAGAAAAGTTTTGCTTTTTTGAGGGAAGAATGCTTTAATACTCTGATCAAAAGGGGAAGAACACTTATATGGTAACTTACCATGTCAGCAAGGAACATGCAGAGGAAACGGAAAGTAACTAATAATGGCAGAACTGAATGACAATACGAAGAGCAAAATCAGAAAAAAATGTTCATGAGTTTATGTTGTAGTTCTCCCAAGTGTGGATAGATAGAAAGATATGGCTACATCATGTTGTTTGCTAACATTGAACTGTTACAACTCATGTTGCATGAGTCCTGATCAGATAAGCATGTTGAATTGGTGAATTGTAACCTTATGTTTTTGATGAAAGATTGGTAACCTTATGATATTATGATAAGGTTTGCTAATAATCATAGAAAGAGTAGCTTTTGGGACCCTATTGTTGAAAGATTTGCTAAATCTTGGTACTTGGAAGAAGAGCTATCTATCTTTGGGAGGAAGGATCACATTAATAATGGCTACATTAGCAAATCTGCCTATTTACTTCATGTCAGTGTTCAAGATGCGAGTGAGTGTTGGGAGAAAATTGGAAAAGATGATGGACTTCTTGTGGGAGCTAGGGGACGATAAAAGGGATCATAGAGTTAGTTGGTAAGTGGTTTGTAGGAGTAAGGAATTTGGTTGCCTAGGACTAGGTAATTTACTGCCAAGGAATGTGGCTTTATTGGGTAAGTGGCTGCGGAGATTACCTATGGATAGAGATAAACTCTGGGCTAAAGTGGTGGTAAGCATTCATGGGCTTGCAGCTGATGGTTGTGATGCTGGTGTACACTGTAGGGCTATTTGTGCCTCTCCCTGGAAGGCTATCCATGTTGTATTGCCGTTGCTCTTACCCTTTGTCAGGTATGACCTCTGTTCTGGAATTGATATAAAATTCTGGGAACAAGTTTGGGTGGGGAGCCTTCCTTTGAAAGATAAGTTTCCTTCTTTGTTTGCCCTCTCGAGATACAAGGATGATCCCGTCTCTACTTTCCTCGTCCCTTCAAGTTCAAGTTTTGGATTTGATTGGGATTTGGGATTGAGAAGGGGTGTAAGGGTTAGAGCTTACTTAATGATGTTTTGGCCTTGCTTCAGCTCCTAGATGGGTTTTTTTTGGACCCTTTCATCACAAATAGTCATATCTAGACCCTTTCTCCGTCTGGTGTTTTCTCTTGTTCCTCCTTTAAGGCTCCTCCAATCCAACCCTGTAATAGCTTGGGCTCTCTGTTTCCTATTAAGGAGGTTTGGTGTAAACCTATCCCTTCAAGAATTGGGGGCTTTTGTTGGGAGGCCTTCCTGGAAAGAATAAATACTTGTGATCTACTCCAAATGAAAAGACCCAATTGAAGCTTATCTCTACACTAGTGTGTTCTCTGTAAGTCTAATGGAGAAATTTGCTTCCATCTATTAATCTCCTGCTGGTTAATTCTGTTTGGGAGTGGTATTTTTCTTTGTTTGGGTGTAGGTGGACTCACCCACCTAATGTGCAGAGCCTGTTTCCCTCTACTTTCTTTAGGTGTCCCAAGAAGAGAGGAAGAATGTTGTCGAGTCCGGGTGACACCATTTTTTTCCATAATAAATATATAATATTCACTTCATCTATCGAAAAAAAAAGAGGAAGAGTGTTGTGGAGATGTGTAAGAGCTGTGGTGAGCTGGACCATATGGGAAGAATGAATGCCCAGAACTTTTTCCAATAAGTAAAGAAGTACAGAGGGGATGATTGAGACCATTTTGATTAGAGTGGTTCATTGGGTGAAGACTGGATTTTTTGCTGATTTTTCTTAAGTTGATATTATGAATAATTGGAAGGAAGTAGTTAGCTCAGATTGTCATAAGACTGATGTAAGACCTCTGTGGACTCCACCAGATAATGATTTTGTCAAGCTTAATGTTGATGGGAGTAGCGCAACCTAGGTCCTTTTGGTATTGGTGGTGTGTTAGGAATAAGGAAGGAAAGGTTATCAGGTTATTTTCAGGTCCAATTGGTGTGGGAGACTAATTAAGAGCTGAAGTTCTGGCTGTTTTGGAAGGTGTGCAAAAGGCAAAGGATATGAATGTGAGCATGCTGATTATAGAAGGAGATTCAAAGCTGGTAGCAGACTGGTTGGAAGAGGGAGGAAGTGGCTTTTGTATCTTCAATGGTGAGAGGAAGAAACTTAAGTGGTTGATATGAAACATTGAAGTGAAATTCAGCTGGGTTGAAGGGACTGCTAATGCTTTTGCTGATGTTCTTGCAAAACATTGGGAAGAAATTAAATGTTTTTTTGGCACAATTTTAATTTGTACCATACTTATTATTATAGCGAGGAGAGGTAAGAAAGGTTACCCCTTTGTTGTGTAATTCTTCTCTAATTTAGGCCCCATTCGCTTTTCGGTAAGTTATTTACCTGGGTAAATGCAGTTACTTGGGTAAGTTTTCCCTGGGAAGCACTTATCTGGGTAAGTGCATTTACCCATGTTCTTTTATTTCTCATATAAATAAGGTAATGAGCATTTTAGCCATAAAAATCTATTATTAAAAAGGGCATTTTTGTCCCATTCAAGTGTTGGCAACTTTCCCCCTAGGTGGGAAAGTTATTTACCCACCTAGGAGATGGGTGTCACTTACCCGGGTAAGTGATACCCAGGAAAATAAACTTTCCCTGGTCCTCACATAAATCTGAAAAAAGAACATGGGATTCTTGGTCAATGGGAACCAAAATCCCATTGACCAACTTTCCTCCCTCTCAAAATCCAAAAAAAGAACGCCCCCCTTAATGAAATGCTGTTATTGATCAAAAAAGAAAAAAAAAAGAAAAACAGAAACTTGGTGGTTTGACTATGTTCATGTGGGCTGGTGGTGGTAATACCAGTCAGGGGCAGAGCTCTCTTGCAGAAGTCTATAAAAGGGACAGAGGGAAGGCCTGAACATAGTATGTATTTAGGCAAAGAAATTAAGTCTGGAGTCATGTTTCAATGTGGAAGAAAGGGCCCTACATGGAATGAAATGTTGGAACAAGATTTGTTTAACTGATCCAAGCGGATAGATGAAACTGTGGTGATGATTCTCAGGTATTGTGTAAATAATGGTTTGTCTTATTTTATATCTTATGTAGAGACTTCCCAAGAGCAACTCAAATATCTTAGGAAGTGTATTCTTGCTCAGGTTGTTAAATTTAGAGACTTACAAGACAGAATTCCATGTAGGTGTTATATGCTCTGCATGGGATGCTAGATGGTTATGGGATTCAATATAGAACAAAAATCTTTATTCAGTTTGGTGATCCAGATAATTAATTTTATATGTTGAAGATGATTTTTTCATTCAGATTTTATTGCTGCAAATGTGCTTTGGGACCATAGTAATGGCATACATCAATCCAATTGAATGAATGATCCTATAACATGAATCAAAATTTTGGGAAGTGCAGAAAATCCATATATGTGAGCATGATGGCTTTAGAAAATCCATATATGTTGGCAAGTGGGCATGGCAAAAGTGATGTGATGGTGGTTTTAGAAAAGAAGTAGTACAAGGTTGAGATTCAAGACATTGTTATAGGTAAGGTGGGTGTGGAGTTGGGCAGTATAAGATCAGCAAATCTGGGCATTACCTCGTTGGAGAATAGAGGAGATGCCTAATTGTCAATCTATTGGAGAAGAACATGAGAAAAGAAAACAGAATTTAGAGTTAGATAGAGATGCTAGATGAGTTGGAGAGAGAGAGAGAGGAGGGAAGGGGTTTATTTGAGGAGAATTAGAAAAAAAGATTTGTGAGCATGATGGCTTTAGAAAATCCATATATGTTGGCAAGTGGGCATGGCAAAAGTGATGTGATGGTGGTTTTAGAAAAGAGGTAGTACAAGGTTGAGATTCAAGAGATTGTTATAGGTAACGTGGGTGTGGAGTTGGGCCGTATAAGATCAGCAAATCTGGGCATTACCTCGTTGGAGAATAGAGGAGATGCCTAATTGTCAATCTATTGGAGAAGAACATGAGAAAAAAGAAAACAGAATTTAGAGTTAGATAGAGATGCTAGATGAGTTGGAGAGAGAGAGAGAGAGGAGGGAAGGGGTTTATTCGAGGAGAGTGAAAAAAAGATTTAATTTTAAGGCTGAATTGGAGACTATTGTAAAAAATAGAGGAAATATGTTGGAGTTAAGAATCTAGGTGTAGATGGTTGTAAGAGACAAGAGTCCTTGCCACACAGAGACAATAACTATGCAAAAGTTTCTACCCTTGCATGGTAGAAGTTTTTGGAGAATGGGTTGGAGAAGGTTCCAAAGAATTGAAGCCAAGAGTTTTCTGTTTGAGGAAGTAAGAATCAAAGGAAATGATGCTGTGAAGATTGGGGAGAATAAGACAGTTGCGGTGTTTTTGGTAGGGGAAGTTATTTGGTGGTTCAAAGGGTTTGTAGATGACCCAATTACTCTTGGAGAGGGACTGAGGAAGGAGAATGGAGATTGGTGAAACTGTGAAAGAAATCAATGAAAGGAGTTAGTTGCAGAAAGGAGTAACTTAAAAGGAAGATTCATAGCGCTCTAGGAATTCTTTGGTCAGGGAAAGAAACAATTAGTTTGCTTCCCTGAAGGGGGAACACAGGATGGAAGGAATTTTTAAGGCACTTGCAAGAGTTTGCAACAATTGTGGAGAAAAATCTCTCAGTTTCTAAAGTAGGGCAAGAAACCTTTGAGAACTTTGGTATCAAAGATGATAAAAAGGAAGATGGAAAGCTTCCAGTATGAAATAATCTGGGAGGGATCATGGTACTGAATAAAGGAAAAATCTTTGGAAGAATCGCTTAGTGGTTTCAATGAAAGAAAAAGTTAAAGATTGGCACACATTTGGAGAGGCTGTTAGTAATTTTTTGAAGTTGAAAGGTTCATTTATGTTTTAACTCCATCGATGAAAACAAAGTGCTTCTTGATATCTTGGAAGAGGAGGTAGATGTAGCAGCCTCTTCAATCCAAACAAAGTTAGGCCAGGATTTAATCTCACATTGGTGTCCAAACTCTAACTTGAAGAATTTATAGTTTGATGATAGTATAATGGTAAGGATTTTGAGGCTGCCTTTTTGACTTGTGGCAACAATCAACATTTGAGTCAATTGCTAAAGCTTGTGGAAGTTGCCTAAGAGGTGTCTTTGCCAAAGACCTTCACTCAACGTTAGGGAAAGTGGTATGAGTGAAACCTAAAGCTATTCCAAGGAAGATGGAAGTTTTCTCTTATGACATGTTCCACAGTATTTGGCCTGCAACCTCTATTGAAGCTGTTCTTAGGGGTGCAAATGGATCAGATCATGATCTGATCTGATCCAAGATTCGGTCCTATTTGGTTGAATTCGGATCACCCATTTTCGGATCTTTAGATCGGATTGGATAATAGGATTCAATCAGAAATTGGATCGGATTTGGATCATCCCTATCCGATCTGAGAAGATCCGATCCGATATATGTTATATATTTATAAATATAAATATATGTAATACATATATATGTTATTTATTTATTTATAAATATATTATTTATATTTTATTTTTATAAATTTGTTATATTGTTTATTTTTTATTTTTTATAAAAAACCTGTATATATATGATGAAAATGATTAACAAGTACTTGCATTTTTTGTTTATTCTTTATTTAAATTGGTATATTTTATTTTTCTTTTAATAATTATTTATTTTTAAAGAAAACAAGTCGGATTGAATCAGATCCGAAGATCCTGACTTACTTGTAGGATTTGAATTCAAATCGAGGTCTATCAGATCCAATCGGACCCGACATGAACAATGTCAGATTGGATTCGTATATACCTTGATACGAATCCGATCCGTTTACATCCCTAGCTGTTATTTTGAATCGAGGCCATAAGTTGGAACACGAACAGGTTGAGAAAGACAAGCTTTGTGGCAGGGCAAGATTGGAAAACTCAATTTTGTTGGATTCTTACTTCCAATTTATTAAATGATGCTAAAACTTGTTAATACAAAAGGATCAGTTCCATTCTCCACAGGTTACATATGTTACAGTAGCGCCCAAAACAACTATTGCCAATATACCCCTTCTGCTCCATCTTGCTAATAATGGTGATGTTAAGAAACTTGGAGTGCAGTCTGGTAGTAGAACTTTTGTGCAAGTATTAATTGATGAGAGAAACGCCACTTGCCCAGAATTTTTTTTTTGATAGGAAACGGTAACTTTCATTAGATAAAACCATAAGAAACAACTGTCACCTTCCAAAGTAAAAGGTGACCCCTGAATAACAAAAATCTTACTACACTGCACAAAACAAAATCTCCCGATTCACCCCCTGTTTTGCAAGGTAGTCAACTAAAGCATTTGCTGACCTCCTAGACCAATACACTTTTGCATCCAGCTCCCTTGTGAGGCTCAATAATTCCCTTACCTGTTGTCTAAGGGACCACGTTCCCAAACTGTTTGATTGCAGCCATCCTACTACTAATTTTGAATCCCCCTCCACTTCCAACTGTTGGAAACCTAATTGCTTGGCCCATCTGAGCCCCTTGAGGAGTGCCAAAACTTCAGCTCTAAGCGAGTCCCCCACACCTATTGGGCCAGAATACAGAGATAGGATTTTTCGTTCCACATCTCTAAATACACCCCCTATTCCAGAAGGTCCAGGGTTCCCAATAGAGCTGCCATCAAAATTCAGTTTGACATGGCACTGCAAAGGAGGGGACCAAACTTCTTGTATGGTAGGTGATGAAGTAGAAGATCTTGCTAAAATATTCCAGCCTCTAATCAAATCATCTGTAGAGACATCCTTGAACAATTCAAGAGTTTTCAGCCAATGTACTGCCTTGATGGTGATCCCTTCAATTACTTTAGGAGTTGTTTTTTCTTTCCCTTGGAAAATCCTATTGTTTCTCTCTTCCCATACTGCCCACAAGATAGCTGCCCTCATTGTTCTTCACATCACCCTTCCTTTCTTCTTTGATTGTCGGAAAAAGTTAGGGTCAAATAAATCCGCTACACTTGTGGGAGGGTTCCACCTACAATCAAAGAGAGGGGAGAACCAATCAAATTAGAGCACTAAAAGGTCAAGAAGTTAGTAGGTGATTCACTGTCTCAGCATTCCTCAAACAAAGGCTACAGACATGAGGTGACAAGCACCAATTTGGTCTCTTTCTTTGAAGCACCTCCAAGGTATTGATTTTTTGGAGAAACACTTCCCAACAAAAAGCCCTTACTTTCGGGGGGACAGGAGTGCTCCAAACTTCTTTAACAGGAAAAGAGGAAACCGGGTTAGAAGGAAGGACCAAAGCATTGAAAAACGAAGAACAAGAAAAACTACCTGTAGAAGTTTCTGCCCAAACTCTACTGTCCGGAGAGGAGTGGTCTAGAAAAACTGAACTTAGAAGAGAAAAAATATCAATTGCTGACTTCACTTCTGAGTCCCTCAAACCTCTCCTTAGTCCCCAACCCCAAGAATCCCCAGAAGTATGAAAAGAAGAGATAAATTGAGATTTTTTCAAAGAAAGGGAATAAAGGTTCGGGAGTCTATCCTTAAGAGGAGATTCCCCAATCCACAAGTCCTCCCAAAAAAGAATTTTATTACCCACACAAGCATCATCAAGCAAAGGGAGCTAGATTGACAGGGTTTGGGGGGGGGGGGGGCTAGGTAACAATCTGGATCAAGACAAGGTTGATTTGGGTGGGGACAGGGATGTGTTTAAGGATGGTTTGAGTAACGAAATGGTTGAAACAAGAAAATTAATCCTTGAATTGGGAAGAACCAGTTTAAGTGGGTTGGCTCATGAAGCACATGGTATTTTAGTGAGTCACATGAGCCAGTTGGGAGACACTAGGGACAATGTATCGTTGTCCCCAATCGAGGCCCCTGCAAATAGAGCAGACATTGCGAGAGGTTTAACCTCTAGATGAATTTTCACAAGCCTCTATCCTTTGTTCCTTGCAAAACTGGTCTGAATACTGATGGAAAAAGCAACAAAGAAATGGTAGTGGCTCAGAGGAAGTTGAGGGGGTGAGAGAGTATTAGGTGGAACCAGGTAAACAAGAATTGTTGGATGGAAGCTCTTCTAGAAATGGGGGTGGAAAAGGATGCACAGGTTTGTCCTCTATTGACTCCAGGGCTCTATTCAGGATATAATTGTTGAGGAGTTGCCACTAGGTTCTCAAAAGTCCAATAGTGATCAATAAGTATATTAAGAGAAGGGGAGACTGTTGAGGAAGTGTTGAAGGCTGATTGTGCAGGAATGGTGGTGATTGGAAAAGTTAACTCAGTTGACCAGCAAATGATAGTCAGACTGAGGAAAGAAAAGCAGTATCAAAGGAGCTGGGAGGGGATAGTCCAGATTGTGGTGAAAAGCTTGAGAATAATGAGTGCAGGAAAATAGGCCTGAAATTGTATTAGAGAAAAAAAAGTATAGAACAAGGCCAATAACAGATGGGAAGGAAGCAAAAACATGGTTGTAGAGGGAAGGGATGGAAATGAAGATGACATTACAAGTGAGCCTTCTGAGGAAGGTATTATCACTGATGAAACACATGAATTTGGGAGATCTCTCAACTTGGAAACATTGGTGAACAAAACAGTGGAGGTATTTCTGGAACTAAGGTGAAGTTTTGGGAGGATACTTGGTGGGAAAATTCTCTCTTAATTGCAAGCCATTCTTATGGTATATAACATTTCAAATGCCAAAAATTAACCTATTGCTGATATGGCAAATTTTGATGGGAGGGGATTGTTATGGGGTTAGGGGTTGAGAAGAGCCTACAGAGATGTTGAAATGAGTTAGATGATCACTTTACTTGAAACTTTACAAGATGCAAGCGTGATCCCGGCCAGGTAGATGACAGTGTGGAGCCCGTGTGTCAATGGGCCTTTATTCATGTGCTTCTTTCTTTAAAACCTTTCACCAATCTCCTAAGATTCATCCTTTCCCTGTTAAAGTACCTTTGGTTTAGTCAAATTCCCCTAAATTGATTTGTTGGGAAGCTGCCAATCAAGTTACTGATACCTGTAAATGACTCTAAAGGAAGTGGGAAAACTGGTATTTTTTTTCTCTGTGTACTCTGTGCTTGAGAAGTGGGGACAACACCAACCTTATTCTTCTATGTTGTAGTTATGCAATCTAGGTATGAAAATATATTTTCAAACTGCAAATAGTTTTGAAATGTAGTACTTGGAGACAAGATTTTATGGCAGTATGTGCTTGCAATAGTATTTATGGGGATTGTGGAATGAAAGAAACACCAGAATATTTGAAGAGAAATTTATGAGAATTGTTGAGCTGATAGATCTCATCAAGGTTAGAGTTGCTCATTGGGCTTTGACTCGTGATGAATTCAGAGGTGATTCATTAAATGACCTTCTAAGGGAGTGGCAAATAATTGCTGGATTTCATGCTAGCAGGCGTCTAAGTTGTGGAAGTTTGTATAGCTCCAACTATGACTGAGCAGGCTTAAATTTAGTTTTGACGGCTGTTGTTGGTAATCCGGGAGTTTTAGGTGTTGAAAGGGTAGTAAGGCCTTTGATGGCAGCATTATGCTTAACATCTCTGGTCCAGTTGGACTTGGCAAATTCCCCCAAGGGCGGAGTGATTCAGGCATTAAAACTGATAGCAATGATGAGGTTGAGAGGTGGAGGTAGAGGGACATTGTGAACCATTTTCTGCTGGATGAATATGCAAGAAGACTTCCTTTGGAAGTTCAGGCCAATGGTTAGATAGGCACAAGTTGGGACCAGCATGAATAGCTCATTCAATTGTGTTCCTAGAAGTGCAAATTTTTTGGCAGACTCCTTAGCTTAGCAAGGGAAGGGGTGTAAAAAGATAAATTGATGTGGGGATGTCGGGGGTTGGATTGTAATTTGTCAGAGTTGTATTTCTATTATACTTGCTTTTTGTGCTCCAGTTTGTGTGGAGATTGTTTTGTAGGCAGTGTGGAGGTTTGGCATTTATAAAACTTTTGTTTTTTATCAAAAAAAAAAAAAGCAGAGTGGTTAAAAGATCTAAGGGATCTTGTGACAAGGATATGATTCTGAAAATGCAATTCAATTTTTCAAGGATGGAGAGGAGCAAGCCAGTTGTCCAAATTAAGAAGAGTTTGAAGGATGGTCTAAGTTAAATGTGGCAGAGTCGGTAAAAAATACAACTAATTTGTTGGATCAGCATGGATCTATATCAATGGGTTGTAATCTGAATCACTTCTAGTTAAAAAGGTAAACTAGATTTAGATGGGTTAGTTGATAAGGAAATTCAAATTGGAAAAAAGTTTGAGTATGTTCTTTTTGGGTCGAGAATAGAGCGTGAAATTCAGGTTTGCAGTCTGTTCATGATCTTGGGGATGAAGCATCTGATTAGAATGGTATGGAGTTGTTCCAATTTGGATATCATGAGATTGTCTTCAGTTGTGGTGTTTCCCATTTCCATTGAAGAAGTGGATTGTATGTTCTGTACTTTCTTTTGTCTAGCTAACTTCAAGATTTATTAATAATGAAAAGGAATGATAATTACAGAGAAAGCTCAGGCCAACAATGCTGCCTGATGGCCCTGACCCTTAAGACCTGAAGCAACTCCATTAGTCCCCAAAAGAAATGCCCTCTTTTTACCCTTTTGTTTTGCTAATGCATCAGACGGTAGTTTTGTTTATGCTTTTGTTAGCAAGTTTTCGGTGTATTTTCTTTTGTTTGATTTTGAAGAATTGTATAAAAGATAGGTCTAAGAGTAGGTTGTTTGGATTATTGGGTTTGTTGTGATTTTTCTTTGGTTGTTTTGGGTTGGCTGTTGGTGCCCGGGCCTCTGGCCTCAAAGCTCGTATACAGTATACTGCTTGTATATTCCTTTTCCTTTTCTTTATAAATATTTTATTTTACTATAAAAGAACCCATATATGTAGCAAGAATGGCCAAGGCAGTGAAGTTAATTTTATGGGAATAGCTGAACAATATCTATTCTTTTTTTTTTTTCGGTAAAAAAGATTTATTCTGATCTGTTACAAAACAGATTTATTCTTCAGTTGGAGGAATTTTGTCAATGGTCATCTTTTTTGCTGGTCCACATAATTCTAGTTTTAGGAAGCCTGATATTTTGGTAATACGGTTTGTTTGGGTAGTTTAAGGAATAACGATTGAGATATTTTCTTTGCTCTTTTTTAAGTTTTGTTGTGGTAGTGATAGTTGAACTTCGATTGCTCTTGTCCACTGCCCTTTTGAGTTATACTGCCTAGATTTTTAGGTTCTAAGTTTGAAAGATACAGTATAATATCTCCTCCAAGTTGGGCTCTGTCAAATTTGTTTTTTGAAGTTTCCATATGAAGGTTTGAGTAGGGAAGGTAGAAGCTTGCTGGCAAAGAGATCCTGTATGTGGATCAAAGAAATTAATATCATACATGGCAGAAGTGATGTGGAATTTGAACTTTGGATGATAAGCATATGACCAAAGAAAAAAAATATGGAACTTTGGGTAAGAAGCAACTCTAAGTTGAAAAGCTTCAAGTATTTGATTTGAATTCAGGGGTAGAGAGCTAATTTAGAAATCTCAGTGAGATCCTATGTTGACGTGAGATAAAATGCTGCAAGGAAGATTTGACCTTGATCAGAATATAATTCTAAATAAATTTATTATATAAAACCTAGATAGTTGCAATATATATAATGGGTTTATAGGACTTTTCTTGAACAAGATTTCAGGTTCATCGCCAAGCCAACGCAGTTAGAATGGTTTTACAAATGAATCATTATTTTCCATTGCTTATTTCTTCCAACCAAGGTTCAAAGTATCAGTAGGGCGTATCGGCCTATATTGGTATTTTTTTTTAGGTTTTATTTATTTATTTTTCAAACTGGTTCAGAGGGGTCAGTTTCAGGCCCGACCACCCTTTGAACCAGTGTCTGTCCTGATACAACCCCTGGAGGGGCGTATCGGGAAGCTATGGGCATGATACGTATTGATACTTGAACCTTGCTTCCAACACCCGTCTGTTGTTTTTCAATCTGATTTGTTACCTTACTAATATTCTTCTGCAATTTTAGATTTTTTTGATCATTAACCATGAATTTTATGAATGGAGAAAAGAGAAATTACAATTGCAATGGAAGAGTGTAGTCATTGAGAGATAAACACCTCTTCTCTCTCCACCCAAACCCTTCATTTTCTTACAAATTTTCCCAAAACAGTTGATCTCTCCCCACCCTTTTTTTCCTTAGAATTGTGTCAAACCTTTCTCCTACAATTTTAGATATTTTTTTGATCAATAACCATGACTTCTATTAATGGAGAAAAGAGAGTACAATTGCTATAGAAGAATGAAGTCATGGATAATTTTCTAGGGGTAATAGCATATAAGGGCAACTTTTGGGGTTTAATATCAATAAAGTAATATATTTAAAAAAAATAAAAAATAGGTTAATTTTTTAAAAATAATATCAATAAAGAGCAAAAACACTGTTCATCTTATTCTTCTTGCCATTTGTTCACCAGAGCCGCTGTTCATCGCCGCCCGCCACCACCATCTTCTATCGCCCGTTGCTGCCTCCGCCTTTGGCAACATTGTCGGAGGTAGCCGAAGGTAGAGGTGGCGGCGGCAGCGCTAGTGGTTTCTCTGTCCAATGTCGCCACCTCCGGCAACGTTGTCAGAGATGGGTGGAGATAGAGGTGGCGGCGGCAGCGCTAGTGGTTTCTCTGTCCAATGTCGCCACCTCCGGCAACGTTGTCAGAGATGGGTGGAGATAGAGGTGGCGGCGGCAGCAGGTAGAGGAATGACCATCAGCATCGTCGCTGCCACCTCCGCCTCTGGCCACCTCCGGCAATGTTGTCAGAGGTGGGGGTGGAGGTGGCGGTTGGCGGCAGCGGACGATGGTGGTGGGTGGTGGCGAGCGGTGGTGGGCAGTGGCTCTGGTGAACAAATGGCATGGTAAAAAAATTGACAATAAGAACAAGATAAACAATGTTTTTGCCCTTTATTGACATTATTTTTAAAAAATTAACCTATTTTTAAAATCTTTTTAAATATATTACTTTTATTGATATTAAACCCCAAAAGTTTTTTAGATATTTCAGACAAGGTTACTTAATCTAAAGGCCATTACCTATTGTTGATCCCATAGGGGTATAGTGGCTACGATCCTACCTTTGGCATTTTTCACATAAAGTGCCTGCCCCTGCCCTCAGACTCGAAATCCTCCTTACTGCACACCACTTTCCTTCTTATAAGAGTTGTCATGAGGAAGGTGGCTCAAGTCTCACCAACCCTGTTTGTATATCAAATGGTTGGGTTGGCGATGTAAATCCGAAAACCATAGAAAAGATACTCAATTACCAGAAACCATCAACTGACTCAGCCCCATGGCCGAGTTTTTCTCTATTTTCCTTCAATCATTCGATGTAATTTATTGATTACTGTCACAATATGGGGGTCTCAATCAAGTGTGGGAGATTGCAAGTCAGACATGTACGTTCACTTAATCTAGCCACTGACATTGATTATAGTTTAACCTTCACCAGAAGCTTGTATTAATTATTTTTTAAGGGTCGGACGTATCAAGCTTCCAGAAATCAGAAATCAGAAATAGGAAACGAAGCCTGCTGCAATTAATCAATTGAAAAAAAAGAAAGCAACTTATGATTTATGTACGTCGTCCTCCATTATTGAAATCAGTGTATTGTTCAGTAGAACAAGTCATGGAACAAAGTCACGGTTGTAAATGGCTCTCTGTGATTAATGAATACAAATAATTGATCGACCGCAGTATATTTTCCCCCCTGTCAACGTTGGAGTATGCTTGTTTCTTGTCATTTTCACATGCTAATTTGTTCACCTACTTAAAATTTTCATAGCATCGTCATTTGGATTTGACCTTAATCACCTTTTCAATGCACGCGTGACCATCTATTTAAGGGTCAATTGGGCAAAGAAAAGCAGAAAACAAAAATTAAGCCATGTCTATCTCCATTGAAGAACTCTACTAAAGCCCAACTCCCTGTAACTTCCCCAAGTCTGTTCTGGAAGAAGGCACAGGTAGCCATTTTTGGGTCTCTAAAGAGATGGCGAACGGCCCTTCGCCAGTTGTTCCTTTGTTGCTGGTCATTGGACTGGGGTTGTTTGCCTGCAAGACCTGCTCTCCTTCTGCAGTTGTAGCTCCACTTGTTTGGCTGCTGCTGATCTACTTCATTTGCATGCTTTTTTCACCTTCTGGTTCTGGCTGTGGGTGGTCTTGCACTCATCAACCCAGTAGCCCAAGCTACGACAACGAGGGGTTTGGGTTAGGCACCGTTTTACTGCTTGTGCTCTACTTTGTTCTGTGCAGCTTGATGTGAGCCTTCTCCACTAGTGTCTTTATTAGTCAGTTAGTCCGAGTTATTCTGAGCCAGTGGCTGTGTGACTTGTGGAATCTTGTATTAATATTAGTGATTTCCAGAATAATGTTAGTTTGGTTGCCAACTGGTGATGGGCTGAAGAACAATTATGGTCTAAGAAGTAAGAACTGCTTTGGTAGGAAAAGTATTAAACAGAGTTACTTCATGATGTAACCCAAAAATTTTTGAAACTCAATCCGATTCTGGACAGCATTACTCTATGAGAATGACACTATTTCAGAGCAAGATTTGAAATCTTCTGTTCTCCTTGAGAAGCTTTGAATATCTTTATTCTCCTAAATTTGTAGTATTTTGTGTATCATCCTGAAAGTCGATATAGTACGACACATATTAACACTTTGATTCTTCTACAAAGATTTGAATAGGTATAAGGATTAATATATATATATATATATATATATATATATATACTTATAATACAATATGTAGTGAATGAATCATATCCATATTGGTGCAAGGATTCATTGATATAAATGCATTTTATATAATTTAAAACTTTGGTATTGTGGGCCCCACCGCCCCACCCATTTAATGATTATAAGATAAAAAGTAAAAAAAAAAAGGGATAGTTAAGTAGTGGGTATATATAAGCATGTCTGTTCACTTAAATGCATTTGAACTCTATCCAACCAAATAAAATTTTGATTTGTATTTGATTTCTGTCAAGACCACATTGAGTTCTACGGTGGCTCAAAATTGTCCCTCTCTTCATTTCTTGTTTGGACTTTGAACAGTAATACTCTGCTATACGGTTGCTATCTTTTCCAATAGTCCAACAAACATTTTATTATGACTACTTACTAATATGGTTTTAAAAAACGACCAGGAAACGTAATAGTTCTGGGCATTGGTTTTTGAGTTGACGGTTCGATCGTTCGATTTGTATGAATGGTCTGTTTTGATAATAAAAATAAAAAAAATAATTAAAAACTGTTAAACAGGTCGACAGATCGACATTTTAATCATCCGGATCAACCATTAACTGATTCAACTGTTTTTAATCAAGAACCAGATTTGGAATAAAACAGAACCAATTACTTAGCGATTTCTGGGCTGAATAGTCTGACCGTCTGAATCTATGACAATTTGAAAACCATACTTACTAACTGCAAATTTGATCTTTCTTATATATATAATATGGTGGAAAAACGGAAGAAATGTCTCCCTCAAAATTTCAAAATGTCAAATGCATGATAGCGTAATGTAAGCATTGGCTAAGAGCAAATTATAAGAAATTAAATTTGAGAAAAGAATCAGAATTATTGACTTAAATTATAGAATTAACGAATTTATTTATTCAATAAATGTATGTGGGGGAAGAGAGAGCGTTCCTACTGTGGAGAGGTAATCAAATCCTCAAGTGGTCCTTCGAATTATAGATATAATCATTTGCTTGTGCAAATCGTCCATTTATATTTGAGCCAGTAGGGATGGCATTTTCCACCCTACTCAGACGGGTACCTACCCTTGCATGTTTTTTTTTTTCTTAAATTGGGGTAGGGGAATGGATTATAAGATTTTGCAATCCGTACAAAAATGGTTAGGGTAATGATATTACGCTAAAGTCTAAACTAGGGGTGTAACTTGGGCGGGCCCAACTCAAGCATAAAATTTTACATGGGCTGGACTTGGGCCTAAGAAATTGGGTTTTTCTATTTTTCAGGCCGGGCCTGGGCTTAACCTTTAGGTAGCTTGAACCCGGATTATGCCTGCCCCAACTATACACATATGTGTGTATATATATATATATATATTATTTAATTATTTACATTATGTGTACATATTTGTATAAATACATATATGTATAATTTTAGAGTAGGTTTATTGATTAACCCAAGCCTGGCCCAGGCCCAGGCCCAGGCCCGAGCCCAACCCATGTTCATCAAATTACAGTGTGGGTTGGGCTCGGGTTGGGAAGGTCGGGCTTGTCTTTCAACTTGGTCCAGCCTCGGGCCAGCCCAAATGTTAGGGCCAGGCCCAGGTTGATCATAAACCCGGCCTAACCTACCCAACTTACACCCCTACGCTAAACCCGATTCTCTCCAACCCATATCTTGAATTTACTAAAATATTGCTAATTCTTTCAATCAAATTGTTATTGTAAGACAATATGAATTTATATATTATGTGTTGAATTTAATAATGTTTTGAATCTTATGAGGATAATTGATAGCTCATGTGTTTTTTGCATGTTTCAATTAAATAATTGAAAGTTTTGATGTTTGTTTATGTTATTTTGTTTGTTTATTGCTTATATATAATATGAAATTAGATGCAAGTACTATATTAGAATCACTCAACCTCAAATATAGGGAGGATAAGGGTTAGAGAAGATTTTATATTTTCATGTGGAGTAGATTTGAATTTTGAAAATTCATTTTACTACAAGTTTTGAGGAGGGTGCAAGTTGGGAGGTGGGGAGAGTCTAGAATTTATAAAACCTTCTTCAAACCAGCCTATGTATTCTCCATTCAAAATAATTGTTAAGTTTTGCCCTGCTGTCAATGTTTTGGTTTTGATGCAATTATACCTCATCATCATCATCATCATCATCATAATCATCATTATTTAAGCTTTGTCCCAATAATATGGATTGGCTACAGGAATTTCCTGTTTAGCTATTCCATACTATTATTCATGATTAAATTATAGGTACTTAAATAATTCCTTATTATTTAAATTCAAGATCTTTTTTGTCCGTCCCTATCTTTTCTGACTTTTTAAATTGGGAAAATTTCACTTTACTATTAAACTTTGGGGTAGTGCTAAATTCGTATCCAAACTTTCAAACATGTCACTATAATACCCAAACTTTCAAAAAATATCAAATTGATCCTTACCCGTTAACGGACATTAATTATCATGTAAAAGGGCAAAAATGCCTTTCACCAGTAACCACCTTCGATATCAAACTGATTATGGATTCAGTCGTTCACGTCAACGATGGAAATACAAAAGAGAATCAAAATCCTTGCTTAGTGAACTTCTGTATGAAAGACAAAACGACCACAGCACCAGACTGAAAGACAAGGAAACATCAACATTGTGACAACTGTAAACCAGTAACAGCTCTATTAGTGTCAAAGAAATTTTAAATAAGATGCAGGCCTAGATCTAGTCTCCCCTTCAAGGCAGTTCTTTGTTTTTGTACATTAGCCACTTCAAATCTAACATTGTGAATCAAAATTGCCATTTTTCATGCCAACGCCATAAAAATCTAAGCTAAAAATGTCTGGTTTAGGAGCATATTAGAACAATGGGCCTTTACAGTGTTGGGTTGGTAGCAAGCCCCATTTTGAAGGATAAGCGTGCAGTCAGCTCCAGCTCCACAAGCATAATCTAATGTCTTCTGAAGGGCTGTGCCACTCACATCACTCCTACAGATACACCAATTTGCAGCTGAGGCCACAGAAAGAAAGATATGGTTTTAGCAGAATGGTTCAAGCAGCTGAGCCAATATCTGATCCAATTTATATTGAACCAGTCCAAAATGGTTCAAAATATTCATTGGACTGGATTGGACCAGGCCCATTTGTAATGGACTCACATTGGACTGAACCGGATTGGACCAAATCCAGTACAATTGACAACCCTAGTCACAAAACCTATAATCCAAAGACATGATAGTCCTCTCACCATATATGCAATTTTGACTTCCTATAATAATATTTGTGTTGTCTATGTTGCGAATCTCCATGATGTAACTGACTTAATATAATTTTTTTCACTACTATAAACCAAAAACAAAAAAAAATCTATATAACAAACCCCAAAAGAAAATTCTCCACCATTACTCTTATCCAATATTAGGGGTGAATTCGGGCGGGCCCATCCTGAGCCAGGATGACCCAACCCACAAGTTTACGTTGGGTTGGGTTTGGATTTTCAATCGTCAGTTTGGGCATGGGTCCAAAAGTTTGGACTTTTTCTATTTTTTGGGCCAAGACCAGGCCTAACCCTTAGGTAACCTGAACCTAACCCGAGCCTGGCCCTGTCCGAGTCCAAACCCAATCCAAGTGCATCAAAATTCAGTTCATGCTAAATCCAGATTGAGCAATTCATATTTGACCTCGAGCATAAAAATTAAACTTAATTCTTAGGATTGGGCCTGGGTTGAAAAATCTGGCCCAGCCAGTCCGATTTGCACCCATTATCCAATATGATCTGATTAGACTTAGTTTTCCAAATGCCACTCAACTTTTATTCATGAGATCGTGACTACTGCATTTTTCGCATGTTCAGTGTTCCAAAAGGTTTAGTTTGAACCTACCAAATGTGGCATAATAGTTAAATTACAGCCAAAGTATTGATAGGTAGATATGTATCAGTTTTTGTTGTTATGGATATATGGCATGTGTGGAATGATATCAAAACATAACGGGTGTTCTTTTTTTGGATTTTGAAAGGGGGAAAGTTTGTCAATGGGATTTTGATTCCCATTGACCAAGAAACCTATGTTCATTTTTCAGATTTATGTGGGGACCAGTAAAAGTTTATTTTCCTAAGTGGTAAATTAACTTTTCCATCTACAGAAAAGTTGTCAATACTTGGATGGGACAAAAATGACCTTTTTAGTAATGGATTTTTTATGGATAAGATGACCATTGCCTTATTTACATGGGAAATAAAAGAACATGGGTAAATGCACTTGCCCGGATAAGCCTTTCCTGAGAAACACCTACCTGGGTAAGTGCATTTACCCGGATAAGTGACTTACCGAAAAGCGAATAGAGCATAAATTTATTCTACCTGTATTCATAGTATGGGCTGATGCCATCTTCATATCGGCTTGTATCACATACTAATGGGCTAATGCTGAATGGTACTATGATCATATCAGCTATATTTTTCAAAGGGAAACTATCTAAAACTCACCATGAATTTTTAACATTTCCCTTAAACCCACCACAACTTTTCAAAATATTTAAAACTCACCAAGTCAGTAAGTTTTAATTTTCCAAAACTCACATTCTCTTAGTGTGCACCGTTAATGCTTCTTAACAGAGGTGTCCATGTTAGCATAAATAATAATTTTCATGACCAAATTACCCTTGAATGGCGAGTTAGAGGAAAAATGGTCTTTTTCAGTTTTTAGTTTCTTGTTTTTTTTTTTTTTTGCATTTTTAGTGTTTTGTTATAATTTTCAATATTTTTTTTACATTTTCTATTTTCTACAATCTATAAATTTTCCTGTATTTTTGTTATTTATTTGTAATTTCTGTGTTTTTCTATAATTTTTGGTGTTTTCCTACAATTTTTATTTTCTGATTTTATTTTTCAATTTCTATATTTCTATAATTTGAAAATATTTTTTATTTTGTTGGCAATTTCTATAATTTTTTGTAATTTCTATGTTTTTGTGTATTTTATATTTGAAAATAATTTTTATTTTGTTGGCAATTTCTATAATTTTTTGTAATTTCTATGTTTTTGTGTATTTTATATTTGAAAATATTTTTTGAACTTTTTCATATTTTTCATGTCTAAATATTAAAACGGTAATATATTAACACCTGTTAATTTATTTTGTATATATTTAATATTTTTCTATGAAGGTTAAAATAGTAATTGATGTAGGGTGATTTGGCCCGACCTTGTAGCACGGGGACACGTGGACATGACTTGGCATAAGTGACAATTCAGCGTGACAACCTGGCCGTTACTCGGCACAGTGAGCTCGCCGAGGCCCGGCCAAACGACTCGATGGGTGTGACAGTTCGTCGAGTAGCAAGGCCCAGTTTGCCCCAAGCCTAAAGGCGGAGCTCCCCGAGCTCCCCCATGCAAGGGGACCCGAGCTCCCCTTGAGACCCGAGCTCCTCCTAAGGGGCCCCGAGCTCTCCCTTCCTAAGGAAGGAGCACCCCGACTTTTGGCTAAGTGTCCCAAGGGAGAAACATCTCGGGGCAGCACTGTCGAGACTCCTGTTTGAACTTGCTTAAGGCTTGCCTCCAGTGCGGGCACCTCGGTGTACCTCGGCATCTCGGTGCAAGGCAAATCTGTCTCGGGTGGTTCGGTGTATGGTAGCTCGATAGATTGCAGGGAGATCTGCCTGACATCCGTGCCAGCTTGACATCCGTACCTACCGAATCCGGTGGCAATGCTCGAATACCTTGTCAGGCGGTGTTTTGCCCGCCATCTTTGAAAAGCATGACACGCTTGTCGAGTCCGTACCTTGCAGTAGCAGCAACCTGCACCTGCCACCCCTGCCCTGGCGGTAACGGCTAGGGCAGTGGCGGTTATGCCTGATGTGACCGAGCTCCGGTATAAAAGGACCCCAACCCTCATGAAGCAAAGGTATTGAAGTTAGCACTTTCAGCACTCTTAACTCTCTGTATCTTCTTTGAGTTTCCTCAAGAGTTCTAACTTAGCCATCGGAGTGTTCCCGCTGGGAGAGCTCCCCGGGAACCCTTCACCTTCTTCTTCCTCTCAGGTGCCATCCGTCACAGCAAGGAGCCAAGTCTTAGCCTACTAGACTGTGCTGCATCAGTTAAAATAGTAATATATTAACACCTATTAGTCTTTTTAAGGTCAAATTAGTTGCATGGTGAGTTTTAGACAATTTCTCTTTTTAAATAGTCTCTCCGTGTTATTTTTCATTAAAATAGTTTATAATTGATAATATTATTAATCATTATTACTAGGATAGGGGCAGGTAAAAAATAACATGAGTTGAAATAGTAAGAAATGATTTAAATGTTAATAATTTAACAATAGATATGGTACTTAATGGAATGGAATCCCATGTGGTTGGTATAGGGCTTAGATGATGATGAATACCTACTTTTAAATATAACCTTTCATACTCAAACATGTGTCTATCCACTCTTAGAAAAAATAAATAGTTAATTCTACAACTAAAATCCTATCGGAAAGTTCGATGTAAAGTTTGTGTTAAGGTTAAACTTAAAAAATGAATCCTATTAAATTTCGGGCTAAGTTAATATTGAGACATTGTTCAATCCGACCCTATAATATAAAAGTCCAATTCAAACAAATTGGATTGACATAGGAAAAAATAATGAATTTTGTTAAAGTTAGAATTACGATTTCAAAAAATCAAATTGGATTATGATTGAGATAAATCAGTATTAATATCAGTATTAATGTGACTTTGCCTACCCAATAACATTTTCTCTAGGCCAAGCATTAACCCAATCTGGTTGTTGGTATATGGGATGGGCTACCCCTAGTTAGATATAAGGTGGGGAAAAGTTTGGGGGGACCAGGACCCCCACCCAATATAATAAAAGATAGTCACTCCAAAGAATGTGAGGTTCATATTAAATATGAATTAAATTTGATTTAATTATTTAAATTAAATAAAAATTCAAATTAACTAGGATAAATAGTGAATACCAAATATAATGATAAAAAACATAAAGGATATATATAGGTGTGGTTGCTCCATACTTATAATTAGTACGGTAATTAGTAATTATTATAACTTATAATTATTTGGTATCAAAATTACAAGGACGTAATCCTTGGTCTTTAGGTTGAAAGACAACTAGTATGCCATGTTTCAATTGCTTATCA
This sequence comes from Nelumbo lutea, assembly GCF_056320005.1. NCBI lineage: Eukaryota > Viridiplantae > Streptophyta > Magnoliopsida > Proteales > Nelumbonaceae > Nelumbo > Nelumbo lutea. The sequence goes on along the minus strand of NC_142691.1, from coordinate 21,127,863 downwards.
ATAAATGTTAAAAAAAGTTGATTATCAAAATTTATATTTATAAATACTCGCTTATTATATTAGTTTTCTGAAAATTAAGATATATGCATGCTTATTTTAGAGGGTATGACTATGATATCAAAAAGATATGATATCTGAGAAACTTCTGATCAGTCAATTGGAATCATAAACGTAGTGGCCAATCAGGTGTTATTTATCAAAATTCATGGGTAGGTTTTGATTGGTCAAAACTCTTCCTATACCATATCTTTTCCATATCAGTTTTTCCCTTTATTTTGTTTTCAAAACCAGACCAGACTAGTTAAATTGGATTTTTTAATTAACTGAATTTTCAAATTTGAGAACCGAAATTGTTAACTGAAATAACCCAATTGAAAAAAGGAAAACCAAAATTTTCGTTTAATTTTCAGGTTTCAATCGAAATATGCCCACCCCTAGCTAGGGATGTTCACTACCTAAACAAATTGATTAAATTGGTCTGACTCGATCCAGTTTGGTTGGTTTCCAAAAATTATATACAACACAAAAGTCTGGTCGATTTCGGTTTTTAAGTGTGTAAACTGACCCAACCCATAGTAACTATGGCCTATTAATGCAATGGAAGAAGTGGAAAACGTCCTACACATCTCCTATACCTACTCGTGAGTTGAGCTATCAACAGATTTGGTCTGGGTTAGGGTCTAGTAGAACCAGTCCCAAACCGATTATTAATTGGGACAAAATTGTAAATCCATAAATATCATGGTTAATTTAAATAATAATTTAAATTTTAAAATTTGATAATATAATCTTAATAAAAATGATAGGAAAATACTAAATTATTTATATATTAATAAATTAAATATTTTAATTATATTGTGCTATTTATAATAAAATAATTGATTCTGGATCTGAATTGGTTTGAGATAGACTAAAACTAGAACCAACCCAACTATTAATTGGAACAAAATCATGGAACCAGAACTGTTATAATTGGTTTAATTGGTTTAAGTCCATCGGGTAGGCCCAACCCATTAACAGCCCTATTCATGAGTTGTGTCTGTCTCTCCCTCATCACACATGTTCCAATCCCAATATTCCATTATAGTAGTTTCATAATGGAATTTCTTTTTTTTTTTCTTAGTTTCCAAAAAAATGGCACAACATTTGATGCTTCTTTTTTTGTTATTCAGTGTCATGCACCATTAATAATTTCTCCTTTGACCCCTTTTTCCCTAAAGTGCTGATTGTTGGATTCGATTTGTTAATGCTGAAATAAACCAGCTAACACACCACAAGCCAGCCCTCGTTTGGTACATTTGATGCTCTAGTCTAGATTCTGTTCCTTCTACTTTCCGAGACTCCAACGCGAGTATGGAATCAAAAAAGACAAAGTTAAAAAAGGACTCTCTATTTTTTTTCTCTTTTGTTTTTTAATTCTGTTTTAGTATTTTCAACTATTCCAAATTTCCAATCGTACAAGTACAAACTCCAAATGCAAGGTTGGGATTCAAGTGTTCAAGAATCAAGATTCAAGACTTTCAATTTGCACCCTACTCCCTTTATCAGAGGTCCAAGGTTTCTCTCTCTAATCTCTATCATGGTTTTCAAAACCAGATCAGACCCGAAAAATTGGGAACCGGTTAAGTGACCGATTCCGTTTTACCCCAGAACTACTATTTTCCTAAGAACTGTTGGTTTGATTAGCAAACTGCTGACCTGGGCAGTCAAACTGTTCAAACTGTCCAATGGCTTAGCAGTTCTTTATTTTTTTGTCAGAACATGTTCATTTAGTTTGAACAGTGGGACTGTTTGACCCGAAAACCGGATTCATTACCGGTTCATTGTCTGATTCGATTTTAAAAACCTTCATTTCTATCTATTTATTATGTGTTTTACTTTTTTTGTTATTTTTGCTTCCTCTAATATTTTTATCTATTTAGTTTATTAAGTTTAAAAGAAAACTTGTCAAATAAGAGGACTCTCTTTACATTTCTATCGTTGATTAGATGCCCTGTCAACAATAAAATAAGAGAATGATGCTTTTGTCGTTGTCCTTGCTCAACAGCAGCAAGCAAAAAGTAAATCTGAATTGTCTTTACAGTGAAGGATGATGGTATAGCTGACCACCCAATCAAACTGAACTGAACTGACCATAAATGACTCATGTTTGGGTGACAATTCGGTCAGTTTCAGTGGTGTGGTCCTCAATTCGAATAGGTAGGTTCGGTTGGAAAGATTGGACGTAAATAGGGATGGCAACTACAACCCTATCCATCTCAATGAGATTTTTTTTTTATTTGAAAAACAAATTTTGGGGTAGGTATGGGTTTTAGGCTTTACAACTTGTACAGTTACTGGTATGATACAATATTAGGTTAAGTTCAATCCACATATAGTTGGAAGCATGTAAACTTATGTTTTCGGTGTTGAGTTTAATAATATTTTGAATTTTATGTGAAGGATAATTGATATTTTATGTATTTTTTACATGTTCTAATCAAATAATTAGAATTTTTTATGCTTGTTCATTTTATTTGTTTATTGCTTATATATGATAAGAAATAATCGGAAATTAGATGTGGGTTCTAAATCCAACTAGTCAACCTGACCCACCCACTCTCAAACGTGGAGAGAATATTTCTCAAGAAAACAAAATGTGGAGAGGATAGGGTCCGGAAGGGTTTGGCGTTTTCATATATGGGGAGAGTAACCACTATGAATTTTGGGGAGGGTACAAATTGGGAGGTTTAGGAAGGAAAACAAAACATTTCCTGTACTCGTCTTGTTGCCATCCCTACATGTAACAAAACCACAAAACCAAACTGACCCATTTACAGCCTTAACCTAGCTAGTGGATGTTTCAAGAAACATCCATACTACTTTGGAAGTAAGTTTCAACACCCTAATCGATGTGGTGTTGACATTGGATGAAAAACACAATTTCTCACCAAATAGGATTCAAGTACAAATACCACGGTGTTTGTGTTTCAACTTTCAAGATCCATATGATTTATTTATAGTTACTTAAAATTAATATTTAGTGTTATCGATATATTTTTCTGGAATTTATTTCAGTTTCTTAATCTCAACTTATCTATATGCATATCTTAATTTTTTCATAGTATCCATGCATGTATGTCTAAAACATATCAGGACACATCTCCTAAAATTTTCTCCATACTTCTTTGTGTTTCCACTATACAAATAATGGCAAAATATGTGCCTCTTGTCTTGTGTACATATGACTTATTTAAGGTCATTTAGAATTTGTGTTTAGTGGGATTGATTTTTTTTTTTTGGGAATTTATTTAAATTTCCTAGCATATCCATTATCATCACTGTCCAAGCCTTGTCCTGATTGTATGAGATAAGTTGCACGAATCATGTTTCACCATTCTATTCGCCTGATACACCCCTACTGGCATATCGAGCGTATCAATATTTTGAACCTTGCTTGTAACAGATCACTTTTCTCAACAGCTGCTGTTGATGGTTTTCTATGCATGTGACCACACCATTTCAGTCCAATTTTTGTGGTTTTTTATGCATGTGATCAAACCATTTTAGTCCAAATTTTCTCATTTTATAATCAATTATAACTACTCTTAGGTTCTTTTGTATGACTTCATTTCGAACCTTGGCCTTTCTAGTTCTACTGCTTATCTAAATAGGCATTTGTGTATTTTGTACCCTCATTTTTTAGACATGTTTTTAACTGCCAAACATTCTACTCCATACAGCATGATTGGCCTTACACCTATTTTATGGGATTTTCCTTTTAGCCTAAGTGGTATTTGCATGCCACATAAGACTCTAAGATGCATCCTCGTTTTTGTACCCTCTATTTTATCCATCTCACTCTAATTCTATAGTTTGATATCCTCGTTATTCTCTACTTTGTTATGAATTCTTGAACCAGGATAATGGAAGGGACTACATTGAATGACCTCTTGATCTCCAATCCTAATATTCCATAATTTCCATTGATTTGCACTCCTATTATTATTAAATGCACATTGCATATATTATGTTTTAGTCCTACTTATTGTAAAACCACATTTTTTTTAACACAATTGTCTCTGAACCTAATTTTACATTTAATCTTTCGCTGGTATCATAAATTAATATTATATCACCAACAAACATCAAACATCAATTAATATTTCCAATACTCTAAACCTTGATTGATTGCAGCTGAACTTATACAAGTTTTGCTTTGGACCTTTATGACATTGATATAAGAAAACATCAAAATTTCCATTGACTCCTTTTTACATGGTTCAATTCCTTCAAAACAAGATGAACTGAGTATATGGCGTACAACCAGAGACAGTGAAATCCCATCCCAACGGGTAATAAAATCGGTGCATGGTAAAACAATACGCATACATTAATACAAACGCCAAAAGGAATACAGAAAAGTAGAAAAGTGAGGCCAACCATCTGCCATGGCATAAATGAGATACATTCTAAGTTAAATCTGCAGGGTTTATCACCGCTCGATAATAATTAAACCATGGAAAAGAGAAATCAAGCCCTTCAAATATGCTTTCCAAGTTGACAGCATTGAGAGTATTTTATCCAACTAATCAGTTAACATAACCCTACTAAATGCTCGTGCAAACATCAACCCAGCCTTGCCTCTCTTCTAAGTACCTGAAACATAATCAACATAAAATAACTTATATTTATTAATGGTAGGCCTAATATTTCTTTCCATAATGGGATTTTTTAATGAAAAAGATATCGAGAACCACAACTATCCAGTGGATCTGTTATATTTGGGAAACTGAGCGTATGGACTGCAAATGAACTACTCATTTATTTCTACAATAATAGATAGATTGGTTTCTTGTGTCTACAATGCTGACTGGTAATGAGAAGAAATATGAGGCACAAATTGAAGAAAAAACGGAACTTAGGCGGGTATATGTTTGAAGAAAAAAAGCCATATCAAGTATCAACAACTAATACTATACATTGATGTGAACTATGCAAGTGCCAACTCTGGAAGGCAAAGACTTCACTGGGGAAGATCTGATCACAATATTTATCATCATCAGCTGAAGAAATTTGCCAAAAGATTTTCTTTTCCTTTTTCTTTTATCAGATTTTTTATTCCAAAAACATTAGGGGAGAAAGGTATGCACAATATTGATGGAAAATGGAAAAGGTGACCATAACATTATTTTCTATTCCATGTTTTCTTTGATTTTCAATCTGCAAAGCTGAAGCAGAAAGCAATTGGTTTCTTTTCTATTTCTTTTGTTAGTATTTTCCTCTTCCATTTTCTCTGCAGCCAAATTCTTTAGGTTAAGCTTGATGCTTTCATAAGACCAATTAATATAAAGAATTGCTGCCTCCTCTTTTTTTTAATTGTTTCAACTTGACAACCACATGCAAAATAATGTGGAATTAGATCAACGGCTTTTGATTGGGAAAACAATCCTTTAGCAGGCTGCTTTCATATGATTTAAGGAAGGTCTCCCTAAGACTGACGCCTTATGTGGTTTGTCTTCCTTGATAAGGTCCTCACAATGGATCATTTTTTAGAAAGCCTCACAGTGGATCATTAAAATCATAGAGGTCTCTATTTTCCAAATAGATTTTGCATGTGGAAAGCTACTGACTGAGGAGTCTATTGTTCATTTACTTCTTTATACTTCCACATTTCCCTTGGCTTTGGGCCTTTGGCTCATGGAGTTTTTTCGGCTGGCTTATATTATCTTTAGGTTTCATGGGTGCTTCTTTCTAATAGGACGCAAATGGGTTGGATTCAAATCTGATTAAACACAGTCAGATTAAATCTGATTTAACAATGTGACACAAAAGACCTTTTTTAAAAGTTTAACTTAAAATTCTTTAGAATTAAGTGGGATTTGGGGTTTAGATAAACCTATTTTTTCTATCTGCAATGCATATTTTTTGTTTTAAATTTGCTTTTGTAGATTTATGCTAGTTTTATACAGATTTACTGATGTTCAAATCAAATTGGATATCCATTTTTTTATCAGCAACCACAAAGAATAGATTTATTAAATTAAGGAAAAAGATGCAACAAGGAGTTGTGAACAATAAACATGCCCAATACTAGTAAAGGAATGAATTATGAGTCCATGGTTACGTATCCATCAGATATTGAATTGAATTCAGAACTCCTGTATTCTTATTAAATCTGGGTTTGAATATATACCCTATCCAAATTCAACCCAATCTGTTTGCAGACAAAGTTTGTGAGCTACAGTGTCTTTTGCTATATGCTGCAATATTTAGAAATATATGGTGCCTTTTATTAAAGGAAACAATAGTTCTTTTGCATATCCTTGTGGATCCATCTCTAGGTCTGAATAATTCCAGTTCATTTAGAAGAAGGGATTTTAATTTTAATTGGGTGTGGAGAGTAACATACTGTATAGCAGAATGGGTTTTTGATACCTTTTTTTTTGAAGAGTATTTTTTATTAAAAACAAAAACAGGTAAAAGCTGTTTAGGTGTCAAGATAACACCTAAAATCAAAGCAAACATACATCAGAAACTTCAGTTCAGATCGAACTGAATTGCATTACAGGTTTGAATCTCTGAAATGCCCCAGAAATTCTCAGCAAGGTCTGAGAGGCTGATTTGCATAAATTCTGGAAGATATATAACCCAGCTTGTGGTGAGTTTGCCAACCGAAGCCAAGTTTTCTTTTTTATATCCTTACCTTATAACTATTATCAGCTAAGTTTTCTTTTTTTATTGGTAACTATAATTTTTTTATTAAATTGTATAAAAGAATGATGAGTTAGCATTCTCCTAGTGAGGCTGGCACCAACCCCTTCCACTTGTATACGGTTCCCTATTATAGTATACCCCAATAAAACTGTTCCCTGTTCATCCCTTAGTCTTGCCACAGCATCAGCCACAATGTTTTCTGATCTGTATGCCCATATGAAACTTGCATTTGGGGTTCTTATCAAAGCTAAGTATTACCATATTAAAAGTTTTAATTGCAACATATGCAGATGGAGGACTCCAAGTTAATAATATGGTGGCTGCAGACAAAAAGTTTGGGGGTTTGGACATATAGACAGCAAATGGGGGAAATAATTTGCTTAGCAAGGGAAGTTGGGGTACTTTTCAAGTGGACCAGGAGATCAGAAAATGGTTTAGCTGATAGCCTGATACGTTGTCAAAGCAAGGGACCTTTAGGGATATCTTTTTTGGGCTGTGTTGTAATCTTTGAGATAAATTCTGGACCTCTGGGGTCAACACTCTTGTTGTGGGTGGTTGACATTTGTACTCTAACTAATTCAGTAATGAAAGTTACCATTTCCAATAAGAAAAGTAATATGCAGATGGAGGAAAAGAGGGTGGGCCTTGGTGTAACAGTTGGGTTACTTCATTGTGACCTGGGTGACCAGGGTTCAAATCTTGGAAACAGCTTCCCTGTATGTGCAAGGGTTAGGCCGCTTACATCCATCCCTTCCCAGACGGCCAGACCCCACATTGGCGGGAGCCTCGTGCACTGGGCTGCCCTTTTTATGCAGACGGAGGAAGTCACATACTCTATGATGGTGAACTTTTCTTTTCTTTGTTCTTTTTTGCAGTGTTGTTGGTTAATTCCAAGGGAAAAAACATAAGTATAGATTTCCTGTGACTTCCTTCAGTCCACTTGAGATTTGAGAATTATATTGAATGATCTAAAAATTGTTTAGGAAATACTTCATGATCACAAGAGTTCAAACCAACATGAGGAACTGGTCTAGCAGAAAATTTCCTACATGAAGTTCGACGAAAGAAAATGAAAAAAAAAAAAGTAATGTTGTAGATTTCACCTCTTCGGCGAATTTGATCAAAATGGTAGTTCTAGGTCGCTGGTGGCCTTCCATAGGTACAAAATGAGCTGTGACTACAGCTGGAAAACCTGCACTATCCAAAACACCCTTCACAAAACAACTATTTTTCAGAGATCTCAACCAACAAATTACAGGTTGAATATGAAAAAAAGAAACAATATAATGTTGCTTATTAATCAGATACTCACCCTTACAATTCCGGCAACAAATGCCCCACAATTAAATGTTCCCATGTCTTTGGGTATTGAAATAAATCTTCAACAGAAAGTGTATATTAGTGAGAAGGTTAGACTAAAAATACAACTTTTATCAGGCAATTTAGCTGTCACATGCTAAAGAATACAGAGATAAAATCGTTACCGATTCACAAGAAGTTCCTTCTCACTTATCATGTATTCATCTTCATGTTCCGTGCCTTTCTCAAGTGAATCAGCTACCTAGCGGCATATCAAGCATAAGAGTGAAAAGAAAAAACGGTTTCTCTATACAAATGAATTTCTATATAAAATAGTACAGAGATACATCATAACCAGAAGATGGATGTTGTTAGTTGGGAGGGATTTTTTATAAGTCATGGTACCTTGCCATTGTAAGCATCCCAGCTTGATGCAGGGTCCATTTGTACAATTTGTACCCCCTCCCCCCCTCTTGACCAGTAACAAAGAGTATTTTCCGTCTGTTTTCTAGTATGATTTCCCCATTATGTGATTGAAAAAGGAATAAGGAATAATCACCCTTGCAAACACTGATAGGATACTGGAGCTTAATAAATCAACATATATAACTATTAACATCCTAATGTGTTGACTGTTCAAATGCTATAAGCCCCGTAACTCTAAACATGTATAATAAGGTGCTTAAAATTAATACATGCATAACCATTCAGGGAACTGCTTAGATGCCACAATCTTTCATAGTTTCCCGTGATAAGCTCAATATGGTTATATTTTCAAAATTTTCTACCTCCCAAAAAAACGAGATGAATTTTCTTGCTTGGTATAATGGTAAAATCTTGAGCTGACAAACATGAGACCATGGATCCAAGTCTGAGAGCAGCCATTTATGCAAAAAAAAAAAAAAAAAAGTTAGGTCCATATCCAGTCCACCCCTCCCAAGACCCTAAATTGCTGGGACCAACATTGTGTTATGGCCTTGGGGTGGAAGCGCATTAGGGGTAGCTGAACATTTTTGCTGGATTACTAGCAATTCCATATTTACATTATGGATATGATGATCCATAATGTACAAAATGATACAAATGGGGCAACTGGTAATAAATGAAAAAATGAGTTTATCTAAACCCCAGTCCTCATACAAAGTGAACATTCCAACATGAAATTCAATAATTTTGCAACATACTGGCTTATATTTCAGAAAGTAATGGTTGACTATGTATTACCTGAGAAACATGTAGGAAACACAGGAACTTGTTTTAGAAAGGGAAAGTTCAAAAGATGTTAAAAGAATCAAAACAAGAAAACCATATTCTAGACAACTCATGTGATTAAGAAACCTAAGCCAAAGATCAAGAATATGAATTATTGCAAATGACTAAACCATGAATCATGTGGATATCAGTGGGTAAATAGGTAAACATTTTTTTTGGCATTGTTATGTTTGCTTGAACATTGACACAGGTTAACATGAACATTCTCTGTTTAATTCTTTCTTGTAGTCCCTCATTTCTTAGCATTGGTAGCATATATATGACCATTTTACTCTCCTTCTAGAATTATTTATTGTAATATTTGTCATGCATTTCTTTAACATTTTTTAATTAATGTAAGCTTTCTTAAACCTTGTGACTTTGTAGGCATTAACATTTATGAGAAGATGAAGGTTTGCTTGGTTCAGATAGACTATCTTTTGTCATAAGCTGTGGCTTGTTGTTGGCATATATAATCAGCATTATCCCAAGACAGGGAGCAAAACATCAAAAGTAATATGGAAAACCATGCAGGGACTAGGGAGTAGAATTCCACAATGACACTTTCCTCTAAAGTCCTGGCTTTTATCAAGTCAACGATTCTCATTCGTTAGAATAAAATGTTCAATCTAGATGCTATAGCGAACTCTTTTGAGAAGGGACAACTGGTAGGCAACAAAACCTAAGCTATTTAATCATATCACAAACTCGCCCTTAGTCTTAACTCTTAAGATCACCAAAACATAAAAATAATGAGGCCCTGAAACATGGTTGACAATATATAATCCCTTTTCATTTCAAGCTTCTTAAACTTTCCCCATAAATTACAACCCAAAACATTTGTTCCTTAATCAGCAAAGGTGCTGGCTGTAGTACCAATTTTACTCTGACCCTTTTCTCCCTTGCTATGCTGCTTATTTCTCTTAATATGTGCCTGTAATACCAAGTCCTTTGACTGTTTTTCCCCATCAACCCACAATGTTTTAAGAATCTCCCTCTACTTCTATGTTACCCAACTGGAGTCTTTTACACAGCCTTAAGCTCTTGCAAAACAGCCATCAACTCGGCTCTTGTGGAGTCCCCATGACCTACAGGACCTGAAAAAAGAGTTATTACAGCCCCAGTACTGTCTCTGATCACCCCTTCAATGCCTAATTTAAATGGGTTGCCCAACGAACATCCATCAAAATAGAGCTTTACTTGTAGTTTCACTTAAAGCATGAAGATCAGTTGTTAATTTTCATATAATTTTACAAACCCTATACATCAAATTGCAGCTTTCTAAGAATGATGCTTTCCTAGATACCACAAACCCGGGTTTGAACACTGTCTTCACCTACTAACCTGCTAAACTCACTAGCTGTACATCTAGCTTCCCAAAAAGAAAAGTTCTGATCCAGTATAGGCCACAAGCCCTCCAAGTTATCAAATCCTCAACAAGGGATTGTAGTTCTTTAAGTGACCATGTGACAGCGTCAAGGGAAGCTATCTGGCTTACTCAGAAGTTGGAATCTAGATCAAAAGAAAATCATACCAATGCACACCATCAACAGGAAAAAATAACATCAAAATCTGCTTCCATCCTATCACAAAAAATAAAACTGCTTCTATGAAGACCATTAAGCACATATTATCTCCTATAAAAAAAACAAACACGATGCAAATCAAAAGATCAGCAATAGACATGAGAAACTTCTTTGGAGTAAGGACATTGAGAAGACTATGATACACAGATACAAATACTGGACAGACAGGAATACAGGAAATGGGGATATGACACTCCAATTCCTAAAATCCTAGACAGGGATAAAGGTAATAGGTATCCCAAATAATTTGCTTATATCATGTTTTTTATCTAGTTTTTGAAGCTAATGTCTTTTCTCAAGAATTATGTCTTGCCGAATTTAATTGAAGTTCTAACATATACAAATCTTCTTTAGTATAATCTGTCATAAAATGCCATTTTACATATTTTAGAAGTGTCAATGCTCTAGACTATATCTAAAAGTGTCCATGCAGTTCTAGTGTTGCATTTGTTGTTATTGCGCCCCATACTAGAGTGCTACGCTTGTACAGGTATCCAGGTATCATAGGAAGAAGATAGTTCTATCCAATTTTCATTTCAAAAAAAAAAAAAAAAAAAGAAATCTTAGCAGAATCTTTGGAGATGATATGCATAGAAGCATTCCGATATATTCAATAGTTGACCTCTTTGTACAATGCTTTTAGCAGTAAAAATGGTAGAAACCAATACACAACAATGTGCATTTGTTCCATTCAATTGAAATGGATAATTGCTCATATTGAAAAGGCAATATGCAAGACGTTGCATTATTTGAAAGAGTGCAACACGTAATTGCTTAAAAAGAAGAATTAAGAGAATCCATTCACCTTTCCAAACAACACCTTCCAGACTGTACTGTGCACAAAGGACAAAATCCCCAGAAGTCGTGTTTCCCTCCTATTTCCCTGTGGTATCAGATTTAGAAAAAATCAGTCAACCTAGCCAAAATCTCTTACATATAATTTGCACTTAATTCAGAGAATTTCGTATATTTTTGACCTTTCTCAGTGACTTGGTATTGAAAATACCATATTGAAGTTGAACAACATTTTGATTAGTATAGGTTTCTAATGAAAATTAATAATATGTAATGAATCCTTAAAGGTGAAAATTTTAAAAAGCCTCATTAAACCTTATGTTTCCATCACAGACTATGAGAAAAGAATTTACTAGAAGTACTTAGATAATGCCATACCTTATCCCTATGGCACAGAAGTTCTAGAACTCTTGCTCCAACAGCATAGCCTGCATCCTCTAACCTGTGCTATCCCCGATGGTCACAATCTATAGCTAAACTGTAAAAATATTAACTATTTCATGTAAACCACCAATACAAGCCCTTGCCAATTACAATAAAAATGAGAATACCTAATATGTCAATACAACAACCAAATTCCCATCATTCTAGTCACGGATCCAACTAATAGATAAAATTCACATGGCTTTAAGCTTTAATCGGAATCACATTTTCATCAATAACTAAAAAGGATCTGAAGAAAGATGGCATAGTCATCACCTTCTCTCTAACTCAGCAATGTTGTCAACCTGAGTCTGATTGTACTGCACAAGCTCCGAAAACAAGAATGCGAATGCACTCAAACTGACCTGAAAACAAGAAATCGCCCATATAACAAAATCATCTCAGAGTATCTACTAAACACCTGGCTGGAATCGACAGTAGAAATTAATCAATCAATTGAGAGATCTTGAATATGACGACCTATATGCCTCCAAGGTACGGATTAAAGTCAGACTGGATCAATAAACAGATGGAAATGATGGTAGAAATGGAAAATCTAAGAAATCAACCAAAGGAGACTGGAAAGAAAGAAGAGAAGACGAAACAGAGACCTCTTGTTTGCCCTTGCTGAGGGGTTTATCGAGGACGTTACTATATTGCTTGATCTTTCCTACTCCAATCATCGTTTCTTCTCTCTCTCGGTTCAGTCAATCCTCAGAAGGTGGAGTCGAAGAACAAAAAAGCTGAACCGGGAATTCTGTTCTGATGTTCTACAAATCGATCCGGATTCCGGACAGGTCCGTTTTCTTCCGGCGTTGAAAAGTGAAATAGAACCTGAGAGGGGAGACAGTTGATCATTTGATGTTCCGGTGGCACAAGCACGAACTTTTGAAGATGTGGCTTTCACAGAGAAATGCAGCGTATGGACAATTGGTTTTCTCCGCGCTACAGACAAGTTCGGGATCATGATAAGACATGCTGAACTTGTCTTGTAGCAAGTAGCATGTCTTTGATGGGCCACCGTCTGTATGGCGGTGAACGAAAGAGTTGCATGAAATCGTTGTTCATTGCAATTCCTTGGTTTGAAGGTATGCAGGTGTGGTAAAATACATAAACCACTCCCATTTAACTAAATTGGGATTTGCTCCTCACAGCCACATCCCTCCGTCTATTAGGAACATTTTCCATTTATAAGAATGGGAGATATTTCCGATGTGCAGTTGGAACAGAGACCAGATCTGCTTTTCACACAGGGCGCCTCACATGCAGATCCTATCCTGTATTGAATATTTCCTTATGCTTATAAGTTCTTACTTATGAAAGATGTTCCCAATGCACGATGGATGTGCCTGTGAGACACCCATGTGTGAGGAGCAGATCCGGTTCCATTGGGACATGTGTGAGGTTTGTGTGAGGAGTGTTCTGTGAGAAATAGATCCGGACTCTATTTAACTTTTATCATGGGTTTCATATATTTTATCACTTATCTCTATCTACAAAATACTATTTTCGTGCATTGAAAACATTTCCCGTACATAATAACATGAGATGTTCTTCATGTATGGATATGGGTAAGTGTGGATAGAATTGTCGTGAATAAAATATCCGGACTAATTTAACCTTCAGTACAAAGAAACTTCAGTCATAAATTATAAAGAATAAATATCACTTGTATTGTATGAATTTGTGGAAAACACTAATAAAAGATTGAGTGCGAGGCAGATATGGGCTAAAGGGTGAACAAGTTTTCAATCAGGCCGGCATAGCCCGATCACTGTAACAAATTAAATGGGCCATGCTAGGCTAGACCCAAACACCTATACCATGATGGGCTTGGGTTTTGACTTTTGAGGCCTGCGAGCTGGTGCGGTATAACACGAACAAGGGGTTGTACCAGCATGACCCACAGTCCAACACAATCCACATGCTGGTCCGGTACGACATGGGCACATGGCACAAAGGTGGCATACATCAGACCACCAATAGATAACAACTATTTTTTACTTTTTGGTGCTTCCCAATAATTATGAAAAAAACAGCATTTTAGTTAATTGAATTATTTTCAATTCTTATAAATATCCTTATCTTTTTTCTCATCACATCAATTCTCATATTCTTTTTTATTCTCCTATATTCACATACTTTTTTAGTATCTTGTTTCCTAGTCTCTAATTTTCAATTTTATTTAAATTTCAATAAGGAGAAGGCTTGTTTAAGTGTCTCAAGTTAGCAATTTAGAAGCAATGTTCAAAGTATAAAAAACGCTAAGTATATTAGAAAGACAAATTTAAGAGGCATATCGAGATATACCTTGGATATGCATAGGTATAGATGAAAAATTAAGATATGCATGGAAACACTATAACTACTCCAATAAATCATAAAAATACATTAATAACATTAAATATAAGACCTAAATGAGCTATATATGCATAAAAAATCACATGCTTTACTAATTTTTATGAAAAAATATATCATAATCAACATGCTAGAACATAAGGATATATCAGGGTTTTCAACCCGCCATTGACCCAGATGGTCAGGCCGTTACCTTATCAATTTTTCAAGTCTAGTTCTTATAAAACTCAATAATTGCCAAAAAATAGTCAAACCGGTAACCCAATTAGAGGGCGATTGACCTCTGTTTTTAGTTCTAATTTTTAGGTTTAAAAATTTTAAGAATTCCCCAAAAGTACCAACTCCCAGCATTAGCTCAACCCTTTCTCATTTTCTCTTTTTTTTTCTCACTTTCTCTATTCTAGCCTCTAGGTATGTATGCATATCGAGATATACCTTGGATATGCATAGGTATAGATGAAAAGTTAAGATATGCATGGAAACACTATAACTACTCCAATAAATCATAAAAATACATTAATAACATTAAATATAAGACCTAAATGAGCTATATATACATAAAAAATCACATGCTTTACTAATTTTTATGAAAAAATATATCATAATCAACATGCTAGAACATAAGGATATATCAAGGTTTTCAACCCGCCATTGACCCAGATGGTCGAACCGTTACCTTATCAACTTTTCAAGTCTGGTTCTTATAAAACTCAATAATTGCCAAAAAATAGTCAAACCGGTAACCCAATTAGAGGGCGATTGACCTATGTTTTTAGTTCTAATTTTTAGGTTTAAAAATTTTAAGAATTCCCCAAAAATACCAACTCCCAGCATTAGCTCAACCCTTTCTCATTTTCTCTTTTTTTTTTTTTCTCACTTTCTCTATTCTAGCCTCTAGGGTTTATGTTTCATGTTAAAGATTTAGAGAATAGAGGAGACTCAAGAGAGAATAGAGAGAACTAACGGCTAAACAAGTTTAAGGGAATCTGATTTTTGTCTCTAGTCATCGATGACACCAGTCTTAACGCAGCCTCTGTTTGGGCAACACCAGTCTTAACATCGGCCTTTGATTGGACGGCACCAGACTGCCAAGTTTGGGCAACACATGTTCTTAACACCACTGAGTTTGGGCGACACCAGACCAGATCTCTAGCCTTGTTTCTTGCTGGCGAGCGGCGACTATATCAATGTATATATACTACATTCTTTTAATATTTTTAAATATAACATCATTGAGTTGAGCCATTTGAACCGCTTGGTCGAATTGATGACCCGCAACTTGGAAGAAAAAACAGGTCGACCTCTGGGTCGGTTTTAAAAACATTGGGCTATACTCTAATAAGGTTATATCTACAAAATATAAGTCTAATAATTATTTAATAAAACATTTTCTATAATTTTTAAACAATTATATATTTCTTAATCAAACAATTGTTTTTTTTTATTCCAAAATTTATAATAAAAATTAAAAAATAAATATGTAACAAAAAATAACTCTATGGATATGATAGATCATCCATAGATTTACAATATAGTAAATATTATGGTTAGATCACACCAAAAACTAGAAAATATATATTTTATTCTAAAAATTACAAAAAATAAATAAAAATAAATATTCCACAAGAAATTTCAATAAATCTATGAATATGGTAAATCATCCATTGATTTGAAACATAGTAAATATTTATGGTTAATCAACTAAATTAGAAAAATTATTATTTTTATTCTAAAAATTACAAAAAATAAATAAAAATAAATATATCACAATAAATTTAAATATATCTATGGATATGATAGGTCATCCATAGATCTACAATATAATAAATTTAATGTTAAATCATACTAAAGAAGAAAAAAATAAATATTTTTTATTCCAAAAATTATAAAAATAAAAAATAGATATTTTACAATAAAGTTCAATAGATCTATGGATGTGGTAGATCATTCATAGATCTATGACATAATTATTCTAGATGGGGTGATTACACCAAAAATATAAAATTTTCTTTCCTTTGTTATTTAATATTTTTAAAATTTTCTTTAAAAACTTAGAAAGATCTATTTAAAGCACCAAAATATATAGGATTTTCAATACAAGAAGAGTATATCAATGTATATAGAAGCATTTACAAGCATCAAAGCAAAAAGAAACACAAAATATTGCAACATATTATCAAATAATTTGAAAAAATACCTATTTTTGCAATTTTAAAAAAAGTTGAAAAACTTAAAAAAATCTAAAGTTTGGGAGGTTGTTTTTGGGTCCTTTTTAAAGATCTTACACCCCAAGAATGTGTAAAGACAATTTGGTGAGTTTGGGAGAGAAAGAAGACTTTTGGAGAGAGTTACAAGCCTTCTTTCCCAAAGGATTTTAATTTGCTTTTCGCCTATAGAAAAGTCATACTATACTAGTCGATACACCCCAATACGACCACAAGATAGTACAAAGGATTTTATAGCATTTCCCATGCTGACCCCTTAAAGATAGAGTTCGACTTCACTCAGGGCAGCTTCAATCAAGGTACTGTTCACACAAAAGGAGGACGCACCATGTGTCCTCCACTTCATGTGAACATTTGAGGCGTGTGGGAGAGTTTAATGTCGTTACAAACAAAAAAAGTGGAATCCATCCAATTTTTGAGTTTTCACTTTCCACTCCTCTCCTCTCCTCTCACTTGTTCGCTCGCAAGTTCTCTTCTCTCTCTCTCTCCCCCCCCTTCCAATCAGTGGCGACAAACAACCATTACCAATGGTGAACAATAACCATCACTAATGATCGGGGTCAACCTCAAGTATTGACTTTTTCTTTCAAGTATTCTCCTTTGCATCTCCTCCCTGAAGAAACTAACCCTAACCGGTTTGGATGGTAGCCATCATCATCAGATACCGACAACTGGCAACAATCAATACCTGATGTTGGCCCCGATCACCGGTGATGGTTATTGTTCACCACCAGTAATGGTTGTTTGTCGCCACTGGTTGGAAGGGAGGAGAGAGAGAAGAGAACTTGCGAGCGGGCGAGAGGAGAGGAGAGGAGCGGGAAGTGAAAACTCGAAAAAGTGGATGGATTCCACTTTTTTTGTTTGTAACGACATTAAAATCTCCTGCACGCTTCAAATGTTCACACGAAGTGGAGGACGCGTCCCACGTCCTCCTTTTGTGTGAACAATGCCCTGATGAAGTCGAACTCTTAAAGATATGGGCTAATGAGTTCTGAAAATTTAAACCTTGCTTAAAAGATTCATTAGTTGAAATCAATTTGGAATATTAAACCAATGAACTAGGTAATTGGTGATTAATTTTCATTTTTAGGGTTTTATATTTTAATTTTTTTAAATGGTTGGTTCCTCTCAAAATCCCTTTTCCTACAACTTAGATGATGCCCAATCATAGTATGATAGCACTGATATGGGTGTTAGTGGTATTGTTGCTAATGAAGCCACTCTTACTACTAGTGCTAGGGGTGGCAAGAGAAAGACCGATAAAGTCTAAACTATGTTTAATATAGAAAATGTTGAGGGATTGGGAAAAAGAGTTGTTAGCATAAAATATAAAAGCAATTTTAGTTATAGTAGTAAAGGTGGCACTAGCCATTTAGCTAAACACATGGCCAGTTAGTTGAAAAGAAAAATAATAATGAAATGTATTTTAAATATTTATTATGTCTATGTCATGGGGCATTTTATTGATGAATCATGACTTTTACAAAAAAAGAATTTTAAGTTTCACAAGATTTGAATGGCCACATATTGGCCTAGCAATTGTTGTAAGTATTTAAATGCTTCACATACTTATGGTATTGAAAATAAAATTCTTTCTATTAGTTTCGATAATGTTAGTACTAATGATTCAACTATAAATATTTTAAAATCTCAATTAAAATCATTTCAAATAAAAAATTATTTTCATATTTGACATGCATGTTACACTTTAAATTTATGTGTACAAGAAGATTTAAATATTATTTCACCTTATATTTCTAAAATTAAAAATTGTTTTAGGTATATTAAAGCTTATGAAACAAGAAAACAAGAATTTAAATATTTATATCATCACTATAAAATATGAAAAATTTGTATTAGATGTTCAACATATAGGTGGAATTCTACATATACTATGTTACATAGTTGTATTACATATAAACACATTCTTACTAATTTTTATAATGGGAAAATGCCCCATGAATTTACAATTGATGATGATTGGGAAGTTGCAATTTATATAAAAGATTTCTACAACTTTTTTTATGATGCAACTAATTTATTTTTAGGTGTTTACTACCCAACATCTTGTATTTTAGTTAATCAATTGTATATAATTAGTGAATTTTTGTAAAATATAGAAATTATTTAAAAATTTAAAAATATTGTTGATGTAATGGAAATTAAATTTGAAAAATATTTATCCTTTATATTATTTAGCTATAATATTAGATCTTAAGATTTAAAATGATGGTTTAAATGTTTTACTTGAATTTGATTATGAAAATTTAGAAATTAATATTGGAACAAAAAGAAAAGATGAAGTTAAAAATTTATTATTGAAATGTATAGTATATATGAATCACAAACATTAGGACATAGTAGAACTTGTATAACCTCCACTACCCTAACCACTAGTTCTAGTGGTGAAATAGATAAAGTTTAGTCATTAATAAATAAAAGCCAACAATCATTTACCACTTCGTCTTTAAATTCATTTATTAAACTTTATTTTTAGTTACAAGTTAATTTAATAGATTTCCTCACATCTAAGAAATTATGTAATTTTAATATTTTAACCTAGTGGAAAGAAAATGGAAAAAAAAATTATATCTATTAACCCCCTCCACTGTATATAATTCCATCAAAGTCTTGTTTTAGTACAAGTACCAGTGTATTGGATGATAAGAAAAACTATATCAATGATGAAAGTTTGGAGATATGCATATGTTTGAAAGATTGGCTAAATGTGACTAATAGATTGCAAGATTAAGGAAGACATGACACTTTAACTCATGGTTCACTACATGATGTAGATTAAGATCAAGAAGATGAAGGGGGTGGAACATAGTGTTTTAAATTTAATTTTATTACTTCATATATAATCAATTGTATACATTAGATTCAAATGAATTTTTTGGAATTTTATTTCCACTAAAACTTGCATGCCAGCATAGCATGATTGCTAAAGTGTGGGGGGCCCACAAAAATGGGGCATGGCCCACATTATGCCTCTAGCTATATCATCCCTTCACATGGTAGAAAAGTTGTTTAGATAAGCTCCATATAAACCTAGTTATGCTCTCTTTTATAAGGGTGTAAACGAATCGAATTCGAATTGGATCAGGTAATATCCAAATTCGAATTTGATTAAATATTTAAATATTTGATTCAATTCAAATTCAATTAATTATTTATTTTAGATATATAATAAATATATAAAATAAATATTTTATTGATATAAAGTATATAAATATATAAATTATTTATATAACTTAATTATTATATATAACTATATAAAATATTTTATATATTATATATAAGAATAAATAATCGGTCGAATTCAGATATTTATCAAATCGAATCAGGTCATATTCGAATTCAAGCGATTAAATATTTGAATTATCCGAATTCAATTCAATTATATTAAATATCAAATTCGATCAGATTTTCGAATACCGTTGACACCCCTACTATTTTATTCTTCACACCCCAAAACCAAAATCTGTCCAGGCAAAACGCAGCCCAATCATGGCTCTATTTATGGTAAGGGTTTAAGTTGAGCTTATTAGCTCGGCTAGAAAACTGGGGATTGTCATCATATTATGAGTTGGGTGGGTTATTAGACCACACAAAATCAACCATATAAGATTTCAACCAAATATATTGAAAACACCCCATCGAGCTTTGATTATTATTATTATACTCGAGTTTGGCTCCAATGGTATTTTTTTGAGCTTCTCTCGGTGCCAAAAATTAAAATATGGAAACTATTTGAATTGATTCCTTTGAATACACATGGAAATATAGAATTTTTTTATACATTTTAAACTTTATAAATTAGCAGGACCCTTCAATATCTATTACATTAGAAAAGTAAAAAATAAAATTAAAAAAAACGGGTATTAGTCGTATCGATACACACCGATATCCATTGAGAATATCGGACATATTGATATTTTAACCCTTACTTATAAGATTTAATGAAAAATTATAACACTAGCACACCTAATTAGGTATGCATCTTCATCACCATTGATTTTAGCTCAACCTCTTGAATATAATTACTATCTTCTCTATCCTTTGCTAATAGACAATAACGAGGCGCAAAAGAGGGAAGATTCCTGTTGATGATATTTAGAAAACAGGTACCATGAGTCAACAGAAACAAAGTCTAGCAAGCAATTTCATTGTTTGCACTAATAACAAATCTCCAGCACTTTCCAAGAAAGAATTGGAAACAAGAGGAATCTATATAGATGAGAAATTGAGAGCAGAATAAGAAAAAGGTTTCGTCTAGCCATATCATTTAGGAATAAAAACCACCTAGTGAACTAGGTAAGTGGTAGAGGGATGATTTGACGAATGATAATTAACTAAGAATACAACTAGGATAAGTGTTGTTTAGTTCCAAAGCATATATGCAGTCTCAAAATGACAAATTAATTCATGATCAATGTTTGAATTTAATTGGCTAAATGATATTAGACACAAGTTATTGGTTTACTTTGTTGCTATGCGTTGCAGGTATGCTGCAATGGACCAATCAAAAACATGGATGCATTTCCCATGTTTTCATGCTTATAGCTAGTATCATGTTTAAGAGTTTTTCAAACACTAGTAAGTCTATATGGTGATAATAGTAAATAATATGTTTTCAAAATTTTCTACATTTTTTTATATTTGTATGGTTATAAGAATTATTCTTATTTGCCACACTTATTGTGTTTAATATATTCACTGCAAATGTTTTTACAATTTTTTTTGTATTTTAT
This sequence comes from Nelumbo lutea, assembly GCF_056320005.1. Classification (NCBI taxonomy): domain Eukaryota; kingdom Viridiplantae; phylum Streptophyta; class Magnoliopsida; order Proteales; family Nelumbonaceae; genus Nelumbo; species Nelumbo lutea. The sequence continues at coordinate 21,106,476 of NC_142691.1, read as the reverse complement.
ACTTTTGTATGTTTTTATATTTTTAATTTTTATTATTATGTAACTATGAAATTAAAGGTTTACACGTTTGACCCAAAAGGCTGAATTGTTGATTCACCACCAAACAGGAAAATAATTCCTTTTTGGGTTGGTCTTGAATTTGTATTTTATTTCTATCATCAATAAAAATAATTATTATTTGTCACACTTATTTTCATTAATATGGTTAATTAATATATGAATAGGAGTTAATACCTTAAACATAAGACTTAATGAGGAGAAATGCAGTATTTCCAATTACATTTTGTGTCAATCCATCAAAAAATTATATTTTGTGTCTTCACAATTAGAAAATGACCAAATTAAAAAATAGAGATATTCTAGTCAAGAATAAGATACAATGAACGTTAATAGTGTGATTTTTGCATCAATTTGATATGCAAAATCTCCATGGTCAAGGAATGCAAATAAGACAAAAAATGCCAATTTTTTATTTAGATAGGGCAAGGCTCAAAGTATCATATGTATTGCTTCTCAGGGTCACCCGTACCATAAATAATAAGACTTAAAGGGATTTTAACCGTTTTATATGTTAATAACTGATGTGACATGTCAACGGTCAACTTACCAAAAGGAAAAGGGAGAAGTACCAATCAGCCCAGATCAGATTTTACTAGGCCCAAAGTACAGGGTGAATGCATCATAACCATGAATTGATGCCAAATTCACGAGCCGGATGTGGCTTATAGGGGGGAGGGGGCTAGTTGTAAAGGGGGCTGGAATTCAGAATTCTGCATCATGTGTTTCTGTACTTTTCCCAAAAGAAAACATATAAATAAAGTCTAGATGCAAAATTTACACCCGGATTGAATTTACACTACAAACAAAAACAACCTATAGAATAGATGAATAGGAGTCAAGGCCAAACTGCAACCCTAAAGCAAACTGGCAAAACTATTCCATAAATATACCTTGGATTTTGGATGCCTTCTATATATTAATATTAATACTTACATATAAAGATATGATAATATATGCAAACATGAAATCTATGGTCAGGCTCAAGTTGGGCCGAATCAGCTTGGATCCAATGGCATAAAACCTCGACCCGAAACCAACACAAGTTGTTTGTCTATATCCACATCAACTCTATCTCTGCCTCATCCTTATCTGGAATAATATTGGTATCCTTTATCAGAACCATTTTTCTTTGTGCAAAGCAAAGTTTAAATTGTTTTCTACTGTAAATCTCCCTTAGGAAGCATAAAGGGTGCACAAACTGTTTATGATAGGGTCTGGGGTTTCCTGAATTTCTCTAGAATAAACCAACCCAGGTTTTCATGGATCAACCCAAACCAAATTAGAATACACCCATCCAATTGACTAAGTCTATACTTACTACACCATATATGCCTTACGCTCGCAACGAATAAATGCATCAATACCATTATTGCCAGGTTCATGGTTCGATAATTTTCTTACTTCTTTTATGGGTTTGATTCTGAGACTCTCAAATTTGGAAATATTAGTTCACTAGCTAAGTGGGTTTTGGGATGCTTGAAGAATGAATGATGTCATTTTCTGCTAGTTCAATTCCCCTGTCGATTCAAATTTTGAATGTTTGTTTCTTCAAAATACATTTACAATGCATTAAAATCAAGGACTAGTTCAGTTCTTTAGATCTCAAAATAGACTTCTATGAGATCTGAATTATATTAGCTGAACTTCATGGCTGTTCTGGGGCTGTTTGACCAATAAAAACGCTACATGTCAGCCATCAAGCGTGTATGCCCCAGAAGAGAACCACTCGGGCATCTGATTTTAAGATTTTACATTGAATTGCAGCCAAGTTGCACCCTAATCCAATCCGAGTCCATCCAAGTTGCATCCTAATCCGGATTTCCTGCCCAAAACTCTTTACCTACCTTGAATTGCAGCACATCTCTATCTTGTATTGTGAGATGTGCAGCTGTAATGTACCGTGGGTAGGGCCCAAGGGGGTGGGCAGAGATGATGAGTAGGAAATCTGGTCACGTTGCACCCTTACAACCACTTCAATCGCTCACTTTGCATACATGTATGGATGACGTGAAGCATCTCTCACTCTCACTTCGCGTGCATGGCTGATGCAACGAGTCCATTCTAGATGACGGGCTTACATTTCCAAATGCCAAGAAAATAAAAGGGTGTATCATGCAAATATGTAATGATTTCATCCCGGGTGGTTTCTCTCTTCTTTTCATCACATGCATGGTGTTTGGAAGTGTGGGTGCTTTTTGGATCGATTTTGAAGAAAAAATGCCCATACTTCTAAGACCTATTTTTTATAAAAAATGCTTCTACCACACAGGCAGTGAGCAACAATATACTGTTTGGTAAGGTGATTTTCATCACCGTTTTTTATGTATGCGCTGACAGGTAAGCACTACATAGGATGCACATCAGTCAACCATTGGAGAAAACAGTTCACCGATGCATGAAACGCCAAATTTTCGAGACATGCCCGTTTCTTTGAAAAACGGCCACAGTTCCAAACATCCTCATGGTTTTCAAGTGTCTAGCTGATCTACCACACTTCCATCCAGCCTGTGACAAGTGTTCATCACAATGAAATGTGTTTGGTTTAAGGCCCCATTCGCTTTTTGGTAAGTTATTTATCCGGGTAAATGCATTCACCCAAGTAAGTGTTTCCCAAGAAAGACTTACCCGAGTAAATGCATTTACCCATGTTCTTTTATTTCCCATGCAAACAAGACAATGGTCATTTTAGTCATAAAAATCCATTATTACAAGGGGCATTTTTGTCCCATTGAAGTATAGGCAGCTTTTCCCCAAGGTGGGAAAGTCATTTACCCACCTAGGAGATGGGTATCACTTTCCTCGGTAAATGATACCCAAGAAAATAAATTTTCCCTATTCCCCACATAAATCTGAAAAAAAGAACATGGGATTCTTGGTCAATGGGAATCAAAATCTCATTGACCAACTTTCCCCTTTCTCAAAATCCGGAAAAAGAACGCCCCTAATAGAAATCAAGAGAGAAACCGAAAATTGAGGTAAAGTTCTTAAGACTGTTTGGGAAGATTACATATGCCAGTTCAGTGCATATTTACACTCTGGCTGGTTCAATTTTGATAGTATTTGGTAAGACTTGAGAGTGTATTTATGTCTTGAAAAATACAGCAAATACAAATTTTAAGACATATTTACACTCAAAATGAGGGAAAAGTTTGCATCCAATGCACTCGAAGTTGATCAATGTTAAAACAGATATATTTGAATCTCGAGATTTGTGTTTGTACCTATCACAACTAAAATTCATTTGGTAAGAGTACAAAATAATCATTACAAAACTAAACTTTAATTTGTTTATATCCATCTACATATACTAAACTCAGTGCTTTGAGAATTGAGAATGACCATGACCCTAACCTTCCAAAAGGGAAATGGCTTGTGCACCCCAGGAGCACCATTTTTTTTGTCCAAGTGCCTAGCATTTTGGCCATCTCAAGCATGTCTATAAGAGCTATTTTTCTGCTGCGAGTGAATCCCAAATCAAGTTTCGAATGGTTCAAAGTGCTGGGACCAGGCTAGAAATGATGGTCTGGGACTGGTTTAATTAGTATTAGTTCCTTCCAAAACTAGCATGTCCCGGACTCTTCATTCTTTTGCCAACAAACCACACATTTAGGGGTGTCAATTGGACTGGATTTGGTCCAATCCGATACAGACTAATGTGAATCCATTACAAATAGACCAGGTCCAATCCAATCCAATGAATGTTTAGGACCATATTTTACCAGTTCAATTCAATTATCTGGACTGTCTCATCTGTTCAAATCCATTTTAATTTAGGTTGGTTTTAACCCAAACCTGGTCCATTGACACCTATATTCTTATCTTATATCAATGGATCAGATATTGGCTTAATCCAACTGAATCCAATATAAATTTATTGGGGGCGGACCAGGTTCAATCCAATCTAATAAATATTTTAGACTGAATTGGTCCAATCCAATATGCCTTGTTGGTCTGTCCAATCCAGTCCAAAACCGGTCCATTGACACCCTTACACACATTGAGTATGGACCAAAACCAACCCAGTAGTTGGGGTAAGGTGTCCTCATGCATAGAAAGGTGGAGTCTCACCCATTTAACATTTTGAACTAGTGGAAGATGCCATCATTTCCTTTCAAGTGAGAATGATATACCTATACAGAGATGCCATCATTTCCTCTCAATTTTAGTCATGTTGTTGCAACTTTGTAAGGTAAGAGAAGTTGTTCTGATGACAGGAAAAATGTGGAAAAGTTTAGGACTTTTCATTTAGAATAGTAGTATCTGATCAAAGATTTTTCATCCCCAGCTATAACCTAATAAAATAAAAGGAGAGGCTGAAGCTTAAACCAATATTTTTATTTATTTATTTATTTGTTTTTGGAATTAGAAGGGACATGGGAAGTAGAGAGGAGAGAGTATATCAAGTTCACATGGAAAAGGGAATCCGTGCTACCTTTTCTTTAGAGAATTCTTGCTCAATCAATTTTATATTGTTTTAGAGCAAGAAAGCATCCTAAAAATTTGTGACTGTTTCAGGAAATTTAATTCTCAATTGTTCAAGAAGGCAGGTTCCTGGTCCTGCACTGCTACTTGGGGTTAAGTGGTGGTCATCAGTATTTTTCAGTGATAGTTCTTTCATTGCAGAGACAAGATTCCCAAACATGACAGATATCAATGGTCCTAATAAGGTCCTTGATGAATGTAATTAAGGTGATGCTTCATTGAACTTCATATTAGTATAGCAAAGGACCCAAACAACCAATGACTAGCTTGGCGTTTCTATCATGCTTTCTCTTTAAATTTGTTTGATAAGCCCCTGTTTAAGGGATCATCTATGGGTCACAAATATGTCATATACAGTGTTTTAGGCACAACATAAGGAGGTACCAATATGCTGATCTTCCCCCAATTGAGGTATTGTCAGTTTGATTATATATTCTTCAATTACCCCCTACAGTGATGCATTTCCAGTTTAGAGAGAGAGAGAGAGAGAGAGAGATTATAAAGTGGAAGTTGAAGGTAAGTATCTCATAAATTTTGTTACTATTTCTCTCAAAAACGTGGCCTTAGTGACCAGAGCATAGTAGCTGTCAAAGTGATCTATTTATTTGCAAGTTCTCACATCTGTCTGTGAGTGGCTTTTGCTTTATAAATTGCTTCTAATTAAGCTTTCTCTCTTTCTTTGTGACAAAAATAGTAGCTTGTGAGAGTGGTCTTTTCCATTACTTCTGGATGAGTACGACACCTAGTGGAGGAGACAGGAAAACCATGATTCATGTTGAAGCTCAACAAGTGCTCTATACCAACCATTTCCACCACAAACCTCTATGCCAAATTCGATTCTACCCATCAATATTTTTCCCTTGTACCACTTTTCTATTCTTTTTTCTCTTGGGATTCTCAAGTCAAACAACCCTTTAGTAGTATATATATAAAGCCGAACCCTTCCACTTCACAAATACAAAGAAGACAGAAGGAACCAAATTTCCTCTTTTTTTTTCTGTGTTATCTGTGTTGTACTGATGGTGGACTCTGAAGATGTTGCATCAGCTCCTTCTACTCCTGCAACTCCAGGCACACCTGGGGCTCCTCTCTTTGGTGGGTTCAAGGCAGATAGAAGTAGGAACACTAGAAAATCCCTTCTTCAGAGCTGCAGGTGTTTCAGTGTAGAAGCATGGGCCATGGAAGAAGGAAGCTTGGGTGGTGTCAGCTGTTCAATACCTCCTCCTCTAGTCTCTCTTGCAAGAAAGGTAAGACAGGAGCCCCACACAAACACAGAAGCTCTTTTATCGAAAACTTGATCAAAAGTTATAACTAATGAAGACTGACTCATTCTAAATTCCACTACTGTGGAGATGAACCCAGGTAGGAGCAGAGTTCATAGGCACGCTCATACTCATCTTTGCAGGAACAGCCACCGGCATTGTAAACCAGAAGACACAGGGATCGGAGACACTCCTCGGCCTTGCGGCCTCCACAGGCCTCGCCGTGATGATAGTCATACTTTCGACTGGTCACATCTCCGGCGCCCATCTCAACCCGGCTGTCACCATTGCCTTTGCAGCACTGAGACACTTTCCATGGAAACATGTATTGTAGTAGCTAGTTAGCACAGCTCTGTGTTTCTGGTTCCTTGTGGGAAGTTTTCTGGAGTTATAAATGTTTATTTTGGCAGGTACCCATGTTCATAGCAGCACAGGTGATGGCATCTCTGTGCGCTGCATTTGCACTCAAGGGGATTTTCCACCCCATCATGGGAGCTGGAGTCACCATTCCTTCTGGGGGCTACGGCCAGGCCTTTGTTTTGGAGCTCATCATCTCCTTCAACCTCATGTTCGTTGTTACAGCTGTGGCCACTGATACAAGAGCTGTAAGTGTGCTGAAAACTGAAATTGAGAAGAGAGAGAGGGAGGGAGGGAGGGAGAGAGAGAGAGAGAGCTTTTTTCTTTTGCTTTTTCTTGGAAACTTCTGTGCTGTTGTGCTGTTTTCAATGGTTCTTCATACATGCAGGTGGGAGAGCTCGCAGGAATTGCAGTTGGAGCAACTGTCATGCTCAACATACTGATTGCAGGGTATATCACAAGTTTCCAATTTACACTTCTGGTTTCAATAAATCTTCTACAGTTCTTCATGCATAAGAATGGAACTCTTTACGCTACAACCCTGAACCCCTCACTGTGATGAGTTAGAACTTGGAAATCCTCTACAGTTCTACGTAATATTGGAAATCAGCTTCATACACGTAGGCCAATATCATGATTGGCCCAGTATCCTCCGGTTCCCACCTCCCAATTCCCATAGAAGATCCGGAGTTCCTCAGTATTCCGCTTGGAGTACTCTAATTCTATGCAGCAGGCCTCTGCTAAGTTTGTGGTTCTGGTTCTGATCAATGATGTCAGACCGGGACCCAGAAGGATCATCACCATCACCGGTTCAACCATTCAATTCGGTCTGTCTGACAGACTGGTTCTCATCCTCCAATGAGATCCAATCAGTAAACATCAACCACTAGGAAGCGACTTTGGTTGCTCTGAACTCTGGATATCAGTTTTGTCATTCACCCATATGTGGCTGACAGAGGTTCAGAGATCCATCAAGAGAACATGGATAAGACGACCCATTTAATAACCTTGAACAGATCATTATAAAAATCTGTGTCAGTGATTTTAATTCCCATGTTGCAGAGTTTTCTCCTTGATTGCCGTTTTCATGTTTTGGTACAGGGAGACAACTGGAGCTTCCATGAACCCAGTGAGAACTCTGGGGCCAGCCATAGCTGCAAACAACTACAAGGCCATCTGGGTCTACCTCACAGCCCCCATCCTTGGGGCACTATGTGGGGCAGGTGCTTACTCTGCGGTCAAGTTGCCGGAAGACAGTGACACCCAGGATAAGCCCGCAGCTGCCCGGAGCCTGAGGAGATGACCAGAGAATGCAATCTGTATAAGTTGTACACTTATAACTAAGATAAGAAAGATGCCATAAGATGAATTCACCAGAGACAGAACAAAAGATAAAAATGTCCACTCTGGTAGAATACTTGTCTACTGTAGAATTATAGATCTTAGTGGACAGGAGAAGAAAGGGAGACAGTGATTTTAGAGTTGATCCTTGTTAGATGGTAACTCTAGTTAGATTTAATGATCAAGTTGGGCAGAGGTTGAGAAGTGATGAATTTGGAAAAGAATAAAGTGGTAATAAGTTTTTATTCTCTTTCTTCTTTTCTTTCTTTCTTTCTTTATCATGTAAAATTAGGATGTGTTTGGTTTGAAAGAAAAGGTAAGGACAGCAAGAGAAAGGTAATCCCTCCCTTTCCCCCTCTGTTTCAAATCCAGCACATCTGTAGGGAATTAGCAGTTTCGTAAATAACATGGGTTTTGTTTCTACGTAGTTTATTGTTGTACTGAAATTGTAATCAATATGTACTATGAGATCTGATTTATTTTATATTTTAGGGTTATGAGAAATGGTTATTTTGTCAAAGTATTAGACTTTGGACGGTGGCAGAGCTGTGTGAGCAAGATGCTTATGAAATTTAAAACGGAAAATCTCCCTATTTAAAATGGAAACAACGAATGGATCATATTTAGAGTGAGAGAGAGAGAGAGAGAGAGAGAGCAGGGTTCCTTGTCAGAAATCCCCACTTCCCCGGTATTCCTTTTGTCAGCTTATCAATACCTTACATTTGGACAAAGGAAGTACCAACGAAATGAGAAAACTTAGGCTATTTGAACAAAAATAAATAAATAAATACTACAGCTTGAGCTGTTTTATGTACATACGCCTTAGCCTGGTGGTTGTGGGGTAAGGAGAGGGGAGTTGAAGGGTCCCCTCACCACGCATTCTTCACAAATGTAATTAATTATTTTTTAAATTAAATCATTAAAAACATAAGAAGTCAAAATTTCCCTTTTGGTCTTAATGGTCTCTAATAAAATCTATCCACTACTTAAATAAAAATCCTAGCCTCTTAAGTCTTTATTGTTTCTTATTTCTTTTGGGTAAGTTGCTGAAACCTCTACTGAACTTTCTAGCCGTTGCTGAAACCTCTCCTAAAGTTTGGTAATTGTAATTATATTCTCTGAACTTTCTAACATGGTTACAAAGTAGACCCCCTCTATTAAAATCTTCTAACAAGGGATACAAAAATGTCCAAAATACCCATGCAATTATTATGAGGCTGGTTTTTAGAAAAAAAAACAATACAAACTTTATAAAGAAAATTTGGTAAACAAATAAAATTAAAAAAAAAACGAAAGGGTTTTAGCTCGCGATTCATATGAAAGAAAATTTGGAAAATAAACATTTTAGTCAAAAGCAATTGCATGGGTATTTTGGATATTTTATGTCTCTTTTCACAAGAATCTAACAAAGGGAATCTAATTGCAACTATGTCAGAAAGTTTATGGAGAGGTGATTGCAATTCTCAAACTTTAAAAAATGTTTTAGCAACAACCAAAACCTTCGAGGGAGGTTTTAGCAATTTATCCTTTTTTGGTATTTGTTGATAATTGCAAATCCTCCAAGGGGACATTTGAGTGGCGCACCACATTTATGCAGGATTTGGATCCATCTCCCTGTAGAACAAACCAGCTAATGTACTTTTTTTTTTAAGGCAAACAAGCCTGAGTGATGACAGCTTACTTTCATCAAGAAACTTGCTGAATATTACAATTGGAAGACAAAGTATCAATAAGAAATTCAGGGGGCAAAGACCAAGGCCCCGTTTGGCATGTCTTTTTGCATAGGCTGTCGGCTTTTTAGAAGCCTGGCAGCTTGCATTTTGGTCTTTTCCTGTTTGGTTGGGAAAAGATCTAGCTGCTAAAAGCCGCAGCCCTGAAAAGACGTGGGAACCCCATTTTGGACTATTTTTGGAAAGCTCCAAATGGAGCATTTCACCTTTTCTTTTTGCAATTCATCTTTGCGCGGAAAGACACACGAACAGATGCACCTTAACCAAACAGTCTTCAAGCTGTTAAGATCTTGATGCAAAAGCTCACATCGTCTTTTAACTGTCGAACAACAGATCTTTCAAAAAAGACATGCCAAATGACCCCTTAATAAAAAGAGAAGAAACAGAAAGCGCATGTTTGGCCGATTTGTGCGCTGCATGGTTCAGCTAATACCTGTTGAGCCGCCCCTCCATTGGCAAGTCTAATAATTATAATTAATACCTATATTAATTAATATAATTATATTATTAGTATTATAATTAATTATAATTAATTATTACTAATAATAATGATTTATGATAAAAATTAATTATTAATTATAATTATTTACTGATAATTAATTCCTTACTTATAATAATGATAATTATTACTTCATAATGCTAATTAATTAATGATATTTAATAAGTTTTTTAATAATGTTAATTATTAATTGGGATATAATCATTTTATTTTGATATTAATTCATATTAGTTATTTTATAAATATATAATTAGTGTTACTTATTTACATTATTATTATTATAAGTAATTATAATTAATACTATTATTATTCTTCAATAAATATTTCATTTAGTGAAAGTTAAATTATAAACTTTCAGTTATTCATTATTGTTAAACTAAAAGAATTATAAAAGAAATTACTATTTTAGGAATTAACTAAAAATCATAATTATAACAAATCAATTACTTCATTATAAAAATAAATAATAATAATAATAATTTAATATTACTTATTTCAAAATCAATACACTCATAATAAGAATATAATATTAGTAAATAATAATAATAATATACTTATTATTATTACCGATTCCATAATTATTAATATATTATTACTCTATATTACTCAATAAAGACATGGAATAAAAAAAAATCAAATTACCACTAAATGAATGAACTAAAAATCCATAATTATTCTAATTAACTTGAGTTTGACACATCAACATGTCCAAAATTATAATTTCAACCTACATTTCCTATTTCTATCTTCCAAATCCCATAATTCAAACATATCATTAGGTTATGTATAGGTTTCCCTAACTTTTTCCTAAAGATAAATTCTAGCCAGTCTACATGCACTGTGGAGAGTTTAGACTTAAAATCCATAACCATGATTAGGCAAAAGAAGTGTTACCACCTAACTTGGAGGTGACTTTCATACTTAGGATGGCACCATTATTCTCTTTTCTTTCATGTTTCCTCTGTTGGATGGGCTTTGGAGTCCTGATTATATTATCAGTTGATTGTAGCCATAATGATGATGATTTAAATGTAGTCATATATTTTTCATCTCTTGCTTTAGATGATGGATGCATCTGCAAATGTTGTTTGGCATTGATTGTTTTTCTTAGCAACTCTTTGAATGGATATCATTCAAATGCTTTTTATCCATTCATATGTCCCTAAATATTAAGCAGTATTGGTGATATTGTTGTAAACATCCATATAATTTTACTATTTTTTAAATAAATTAATGATTTCAAACTTATTGATACTTTTTTTGGGGTGGGTTGCTCAACTGGACATTGATTTTTTATTGTTAAATAGTAAATTTCAAATTAAATGATACTATAGTTGCCCCTTACTTAGTATGAGGTCATTGTCTAGATAAAACATGGTAAGTCTCTTAAATCAAATAAAGAGCCTACCCTAAATATCTATTATAAATAATTACAAAAATGAAATAATTCAAATTAAATCAAATAATTACTTGCTGAAAATTATTGGATTAAGTAAATAATAATAACAGTCAATTATTTATAGAAATAATTAATAATAATAACAATCATCAAGTACTTAATTAAGTAAATAATAAAAAATGAAATAACAATCATTAGTTATCATTAATGTTTATTCAAAGCATGCCCCATAATAATTACCGAATACAGTAATTAAACCTTAAATAAGATTCAATATTTGTTAACAGTCATTAAAATTGTTAAGCCAAATCATTAATGTTTATTCTTAAATGCAAAATATGAATTAATAAATCTATTATATAATAATTATACTCGACTGGAAAATTTTATTTTAAGTAATTACAAATTTAGTTATTATTATTACTATATAACAAAAATTTTAAATTAAATACTAAAATAAAATAATAAGAAGAATAAGAATGGTTAAATTAATGTAATAAATGGACCAAGTTGAATTTAATAACCCGTATAATTTTGTAGGTTTGACATATAAGGGTCAATTTATGTGGACCCGTAGACTATATGAATGTCTTAAAAGATGACAATTTATAAATAATAATAAAAAATGATAATAAAAATCATTAATGTTTATTCAATATATATATATATATATGTAATTAACTTCCCTGTACTTAGTATGGGTCATTCACTAGTTGGTATCAAATTTTGAACCAAGCAATATGCTAAATGATAGCTTTTAGAGGCATCTATTAAAGTTAAATAATAATGGTGGATCAATTGAAAGCTAATAAAACTGTGAGAGTCGATGCTTTGAACCCTAGTCCCACGCCCAAGACTCTATCGCTCGTAACATCGCCTAGTTCACTCTTTATTTGGGTTCTAAGAAAAGTATTGAAATGGAGAAGTTAGGAAAGGCAATGCGTCTGGTTTGGGCAGAGTTCATATTCTTCATCTCCAAATTCCGATCCCAATTTTTGAAGGGGTGTTTTGTAATGTGGATGAGAAGTTGATGGGTGTAGACTGGTCTAAACTACACCCTGTGGTAAGGATTAATCCACACCACACAACTGCAGTTGTTCTGAACTATAAATAAAAACTGTTTATACCCATAGGGGATAGACAGTTTGTGGGTTACACTTATTGATTCCATACATCTCACATACAGCTTGTGGATTATACAATCGATCATGAATGAAAGAAAATAAATTTAAGCCAAAAATAATTTAAAATAATGATATAAAATAATATGGATAAAATAAAACACCAATACATAATTACTAATAAATATAAAATAAATACATTTGTCATTTATGTCAATTATTAAGGGATAAAACATATATAAGATGAATTTATATAATAGTATAAAACCATTTTGATTAATAAAAAATGGTGATAAAAATAATTAAAAATTGGTTCAATGTTTAGAAAAATCATTATAATATTATCTTCAACAATAAACAATTTAAAAAAGAATTTCAATATAAATGAAAATATGTTAAAGATTAAATAAAATAAAGGTAATTGGACCAATGTAACACAAGTGCATTACACCAAATCCTTTCCATAAACTGTCTGCGCCATAGTGTGGCCCATCCACAAGAAAATACTATTGAGGATAAATTGGGGTGTGGCCCATCCCTATCCATACCATTTTATGGACAAAGGCTATCAACATAAATCGGAACATTGCATTCTATCATGGTGAGGACTAAAACAATCCCATCCATGATATATTTATGTTACCAAACACCCTCTAATTAACTCTTTGCCCCCAACCCCAATCCCTCTTAAGGAGAAAAATGAAACTTCATCTACGATTCCCGATGGTGACTAGTTTTCCTTAGGATCTGAATCTTTCAATTCCATTTTTATTTTTAACTAAAGTTATGTTTGATTTGAAGGAAAATGGAAGAAAAGGAAGGGAAAGGCAGAGAATCCTTTACAAACCTTGTATTGGTTTTCTTGTCTTTCCCTTCCTTTCCCTACCTTTTCCTTCAAATCAAACATAACCTAAAGGTTTGCATTGAAAAATGATTTACTTAAAAAAGGAAAAAGAATCATTAATCTAAATTAGTTTAACACTTAACTAATATCTATTTGAGTTGAAATGAATATAAATCAATTTAAAACATATATACAAATAATATTTTAAAATATTTAATATATATATTTTAAAATACAAAAAAAATATTTTAAAAAACATTTAAAATATTACAATTAGGTTGGGTCAGAGCAAGGACCTCACTCCCATCCTTGTCTCCAATCGGGGACTTCACTCTCATCCCATCCACAATCGAGTATTTGAATTTATCCCGTCCCCACCAAAGCAATCTCCATATCCAACCTAATCAGATCAGGGAGGCCAGGTACTAGTAAAGACAGAAAATTGCCATCTCTACTATAAAGTGATTTTATAAAAGGTTTCAACTATGGTATCGGAAAAATATGAAAAACATTTGACCAATCAACTAGAATCATAAACGTCTTAACGTCTTAACCAATCAGGTGTTATTTAACGAAATTCATGGTTGAGTTTTGATTGGTCAAAACTCTTCGTCTCTTCCGATACTGTCTTTCCACATCATAGATTTTCCTTCGTTAAATGCCTTGAGGATATTATGCATAACTTTCCCAATTTCAATAATTTTGTCATAAACCAAACAAAGACTAAATAGAAATGCACGTATAATTTGAATGTACGCCGACAGAAAAGAACCTGGGTTTCCAGCAAGCAAAAACTCTGCACATATTCTGCAAGAACAAGCATCCCGTCGTGACAGAAAAAATGTAGAAAAGGGCCAAAAGGCCCAATGTTGGTCCCAGCTATCATCGATCTCGGAAGGGTGGACTGGATATATGGACCTAATCACCTAACCTTTATCTTTTCTTTTCCTTTTTTTCCTCTTTTTTATTTTTTATTTTTAATTTTTGGACATAGTAGCTGGCTTTCAGAGTTCAGACTCAAACCCCAGGTTCACACTGGTCAGCCCAAGAGTTTACCATTACACAGGCAAGAGATAAGAATGTGATTCACAAAATTTTGCTTATTTTATTTGTAACACCTCTAGAATCCTTCGAAACACTTCCTGAATTGAGACAGTACTGCTCGTATGGCCATTTTCTTCAGTTTTCTAATGTCAATTTCTTATTCAAATATCAATGGATCATAAAAACCAAAATCAGAAAAACCTGCCAGCCCCATAAAACAATCAAAGCTGCATCTCTTCTTGATCAGCCGAGATTTCAGGTAGGCTTTACCATTGTGTTAGTTCCTGTTGACAAACCAATGGAGGCAAGTGTCATTTCATAGTGCTAATAGCACCCATGAGTTCAAGTGAGGGATGGTAACATATATATGATTTGAGCAAACTTTGTCTATTGTTGTTCATACTTACAAGTGCATCACTCAGATTTTCTGAACATTCTTCCAAAAACCATTAACAAAAAATGAGGAAGGTGTAGTATTGGAGATTCACTATTAGGAGAACAAAACTCACCAATGATAGGATGTAATAATCACTTCCCCATTAACATAAATGGGTATACTATTGCTCCTGAACCTGCCCTCTTTTCCAGTTTCTCCTTGCAAGTACAAACTCGGCATGGGCAAGGAAGCATCAAACTGAAAAAATGAACCTCCGGTTAGGACAAGTACAGAAAATCAAAAGCACAGAAACAGATAACATAGTCATCTCCAAAAGAGAACATTAGCCAACTTGCTGGTTGATCTCACCCATCTTTAAATGAGATTACCCAAGCTAAGTTAAGTATCCTGTTGAAGTTGAAAGGAGATGAGAAATGACCCTCAACAGAAGTACAACCATGAAAAATGTTCTAAGCATTAGAAAGGCAATTTTAAGAGATGTATCAAGATACACTTAAGATAGTCATGCATATATGCTAGGGAAACAAATAAATCCAAAAATACATAAAAAGCACTAAGCACAAGTCTTCATGAAAATAATAAGGTATAAACGCATAAAAAACTATAACTTAGTAGCTTATGCTAAGTGTGAACCAATGTTTTAAAATGCAGAGGCATGACACGAGGCTTTCCACTACCTAGAGGTGTAAGGCATAATTCAGAATGTAAGAGGCATAAACCTCCTTAAGAGGAGGGAGATGAAGAGGAAGGAGGATCTCATTTTTCTTTATTTTTAATAAAAATCTTTTATATTAAGAAAAATGAAGATGCATGGCACTAGCATATACTTTTAATTTCTTGGCAGCATTAAAAGCAGAAATTACCTTACAATTTACAATAAGGTTAACGATTTGATTTGATTCAACCTTGTCTACAATTTATTATATGATTACAATTTCATACATTAGTGATTAGCATAAGTGAACATCTAATACACAATTAATTCCATCTCTTCTTATAGAATGTTTCAAGGTAACAAAAATAAGCTTTTAGATTTACATATCAATCTTATACAAGTATATGGTGAAAGAATTCAACAAAAAAAAAAAAGCAGAAACGTTTTAATAGCCAATTCCAAGTTTGGACGTGTCCCCAAGCCCCTATTGTATCGTTTTGAGACAGTCTGGGAATGCATCAAATTCCAACTCATCATGTAAGACTGAAGGAGACAGACATGAGATAAGACACATTTCCAGCCATTTCTTCTTCATTGTTAAGATATTGCAACTGGCATGATCAAACTAAACTGAGTTTGTGTTTTTGACAAATTTATTTAAAGCAAATACAACTTTAAATCCTTTATAGTTTTTGGAGGGCTGAAGAAATTTGATATCTTGATAAGTTGAACTGCCGAGTCTTTTTCTTTGCCTTTCCTTTTTTGCTGGGGGAGAGGGGTTAAGAGGGCAGAATGGTTTGTAAAACATAGTTGATTAAAAAGGATTTAAGATTCCAAAAATTACAAAAAAAAAAACAAGTTCAGGACAAATTCAGGGCAATCAAAAGGGCCTTACCATTTCAATCTTGCAAAAACAACTTGGCAACTGATAGTAGCCAAGCTAAAACAAATGGTGTTAGCTTATTCAACTATTCTAGTAGAGATGACATCCTTTGTGTTTGTTATATGATTAGGCTTTACATCAGTTTCAGGTTCTATTTTTCTTTGAAGAAGTTATTTTCTAATTTGTTACCATTTCAGGACCTATGTTTTAAAACACAGAGGTGTATACCCTTAAGCATTTCTAGCTTCTACCACCCTTAAGCATTATTAGGGTAGAAAAACCTATATCATTTGACTTTTCTACATATCCTATGAAGTTTCCACTTATGATTCTTGGGTCCAGTTTCCCCAATTATGAGTTGTATGCCCTTACTTCGGCTTTACAACCCCAAATGCGTACATGATTTAGACTGCGCTTCTTTCCAACCCACAATTCAAAAGGTGTCTTAGGAACTGCTTTTGTTCAAATCCTATTCAGATGTATACTACAGTTTGAAGAGCTTCCCCTCACAAATTTTGGGGTAGAGACAAGTTGCACATCATATGCGTCACCATGTCCATAAGTGTTTTGTTTCTCCTTTCTTGATACCATTCTAATAGGAAGAACACAGCATGGTTTTTTTCCTTGTCCCCGACAACAAAGCCTTGACATCAAGATATGCTTTTTCTGCTTGCGAGAGGAGTCGTGTCATGGAAAAGTACTAAGCAAAAGCTTAGAGCATCCTCCACGATGGAAGCAGAACTCATAGGATGTCATAATGCTATGGCACATGCAATTTGGTTGAAGAATTTAGTTTTTTTATCAATAACAGAAATCAATTTATTAAAAGAAATTAATTACATCATTCAAAGAAGAGGTAAAGAGGCTTAACTCTCCCGATTAGAACAGAAATGAAAATTATAATACAGCCCAAAACATTTGTTTCCTTCCCATCCCCTGTTTTGCCAATGTATCTGCAAAAGCATTTGCAGTCCTCTTCACCCACTGAAACTGAACCTCCAACCCCATGGTTAGCCACTTAGCCTCCCTCCTCTCATTTGCAAATTTCCCAAGTCTACTGTCCTTTTGTAACTAATTTAAAACCAAGCCTCTGAATGTTCAACTCCTTCATCTTCCTTAGACCTTCCATTAAAGCACATATCTCAGCCCTGAGAGAGTTTCCACTCCCAATGGGGCCTGAATACAATGCAATCACCTTCCCATTCTCATCTCTGAACACACCACCAGCACCAGAGGGTCCTGGGTTGCCTTCATTGCTGCCATCAAAATTTAGCTTTATAAATCCTGGGGCTGGTGGGGACCACAAGGGACAGACACCTAATGAAATAGGGGCAAAATTTGCCACTTCCCACCATCTGTTCAGCAGCATATCTGTAGAGACATCAGCAAACATATCCAAGACTTCAACCAGTGCACCACCCTAACCATTATCACTTCAATGATACCTTCTTTGTTCCTTTCTTTATCAGAAAAGGTCATTGAGTTTCTTTCTACACATAGAGTCCAACATATGGCAGCCCTCACACACCTCCACATAGCCCTACCCCTTTTCTTAGGCCATCTAAAGAAAGAAGAAGCAAACAAGCTTTGTATATCAGGCAAAGGGATCCAAATAAAGTGAGAAACCAGTCCCATATATCAGAAGCAAAAGGGTAGGAAATTAATAAATGGTATGAGCTTTCACCATTAGCCTTGTGGAGGGTGCACCAGCATGGGAACAAGCACCAATTAGGACTTTTTCTCTGGAGTAAGTCACATGTATTACATCTTTCCAAAAAGGCTTCCCAACAAAAAGCTCCAATCCTTGGAGGGATCGGCTCACCCCAGACTCCCTTGACTGGAAAAGATTGTATGAAGTTGTCGGTTTGATGTGTCAAGGATTTAAAAAAAGAAGCACAACAGAAAGCCCTTGAGGGTGATAAAGTCCAAATTCTACCATCCCTTTTTGAAGGATCTGTTATCAGTATAGTGATGGAAGAGAAAAGAAGAGAAGAGAGAAGAGAGAAGAGAGAGAGCAGAAGAGAGGAGAAAAGATTGAGAGTCAAAAAACTTGCTGGCGTCGCTAGCTATTTTGTTATATATACTAGGGTGACAGCAACTAAAATAATAAAAGGGTAAAAGTACAATAGTACCCCTGTGGTACTATACTTAGGAAAATAAAAGCTTTCAACAGGATCCAAGGCCACCCCATTCAAATCCCAATCATACCCAAAATTTGATCAGAAGGGACCAAAAAATCATACACACACTTCCCTTTGAAACGAAAAAGGGAAAATAAAGAGAGGAATTGGTCTTTTAGAGATGCATCCCCCACCCAAGGGTGTTCCTAAAATTTTACCTGATTCCCAGAGCAATGGTCATACCTGATGCAGAAAGGATGGAAGAATGGCATGAATGGACTTCCAAGGAGAGGCTAAGTTAGTCCTTGCCATGAGCCCAAAATCCCACCCATTATCTATCTGTCCATGAATACTCAAGATAACCTTAGTCCACAATCATTTCCTTTCCTTTTCTTTATTTTTTCTTTCCCTTCCCTTTCTTTCCTTTCCTTTCCCTTTTCTATTCTTTTTTCTTTGTTTTTTTCTATCATTTTACATGGGTTGTGCATGAGGCACATGAAGCGTATGCCTCTAGCATGCCTCATGAAAAAAGTGTATGAGGCATACGCCTTAGAGGTGTCAGCACCTCTAGCATATGCCTCAAGGCATTTGGGGGGCACCTCGCTTGGAGGCACGCCTCCAGGCATACGCCTCCCACGCCTTTTAAAACACTACTTCCAATGTAGTCATTGAGGGTCTCTCAATTAAGGACTCCCATCTGGTTGAGTCCAAATTGATAAGCCCTAAAATCTCTCAACTTCCCCTTATCTCTAACTTTAATTTAAAATTTAAATGTGAAGGATAAAGATAAGAGAGAGAGAGTGGGGAGTGGTTAAGCTAATGTGAGGATGCGTATGATTCTCATTGGCTAGAGTATGAGGAGATTCCTTAATGGGGGGGAATCACCTACAAAGTAGGGTGGATAAGGTCCCTCCCTTTTAACAATCTTTTTTTTTTCTTTTGTGGAGAATCCCCATTCCATTCTACCACCACCAAACTTAACATTGTATGAGAGGAGATTGTTGACAAAGAAAGACTAGAGCTCTAGCCTCTCTAGTCAAGTACTAGAGTAAGTAGAACCATTGAAAGAAAAGAAAATTTGTTGAATCGTGCAAGTCCATTAGCTTTCATTGGAAGAGCTTTCATGTACAAGAAGCAAGTTGTTGAGATTGCAAGAAGGAGGATCAATCTAGGCAGCTGGCCAACCCAAATCGGGTTATTACCATTATTTTCTTTTGCAAGTTTAAGTTGACACTCAATAACACCTCTAGCATGCACTTCAAGGTGTTTGGGGAGTGCCTCGCCCAGAGGTGCACCCAATGTTTTAAAAGCGCAAGGGCCATTCTGCACTCGAGGAACAAGGTGAGGCATGCAGCTTTTTTGAAGCAAGGAGCAAAAATGCTAAAAAAATTAAAAAATGCCAAATTTTCAAAAAAAAATGCAAACTATTAAAAATATCAAACACAATAGTAATTATAAATATACACTTAAATTTTAAAATAAATGTTTTAAAAATACTGATAAAAAAATATTTTAAAAACCTATTATCTCATATTAAAATATGTAAACATAACATGTAAAACATATTTGAATGAAAATTTAAAAATAAAATCAAGCATAACATAGAAAACATATTCAAGCATGTAAACTCTTAATCTCTTTATTTTTTTCCCAATTGCATTACTTCAAACAGCTAATGTGATGTTAAACATTATGCATCCTCATTCTATGTGTACCATGCACCTCAAGGCAAGCCCAAACAAGTCCATATTAAAAGGCAATGAAAGTTATAAAATCATTATTTTTTATGTGAGAAATAAGAATTTCGAACCCTATCATAGACTTGTTTGGGCTTGTCTCGATGGGCATGGTACAAAGGTAGCTCATAGAATACGCTTTACATGTTATATTTATGTATTTTAATTTTAGATAAAAGGTTTTTTAAAACATTTATTTTATAATTTAAGTTTATATTTTTTGTTAACATTATGTTTAATATTTTTTTGAATTTTTGCATTTTTTTTAAATTTTTTGGCTTTTTTAATTTTTTTTTTTATTTTGTGCATTGCTTAAAAAGGTGTGCACCTCCCCTTGCGCCTTGAGCCTCAGGCACAAATTGGCCCTTGCGCTTTTTTTTTTGCGACTGGCGCTTTTAAAACATTGCATGCACCTTTTGAAAGTGTTGTGTCAAAGACCCATGCAAGGCACATATCCTAAAGTGCACCTCGTCTGTGCACCTAGACATGTCTGAGGCATATGCCTCCCACACCTTTTAAAGCATTGTCAAGACTATAGTTAGCTGTCTTAATGGGCCAAACTAGTTCAAACATTCTTATTATAGAGGTTTTAGAATTTTTGAAAGTTAGACATAATGATGCCACTTCTTTCAGTTAATAATGAAACAATCAGAAGTTGTGACAGATATTAAAAAAAAACAACTAGAAATTGGTTTCACTCGGTTTCTTAAGTGAAATTGAAATTTGTAAAGCAAGATCCTAGGCCTTATTCTGAGCTTATAAATACAGTTAATGTAATTGAAATATAAGAGTTGAAAGGCATAAAAATTTGTCCTGAAGTTACCTGTGGGTAAATGTGTGATCTTGCTCTCTCTTTTCTCTCTCTCCCTCTAAAGATGCAATCTTTCTTCTCATTTCCTTCTCTATTTAAGATCTGAATTTCTTTTCTAATAATTCAAATTTTCAATTACCCTCTCCTTCCTGCCAATGTAAAGATTGTAGGAGCTTTTTCCTTGTCCTTCATCGAAGTATATATCTATTACCAAAAAAATGGTGTATGTCACAAATCACAAAAGTTGTCTATCAAGTGATTAACAAGTATTCACTTCAAATGAAAAAAGAAAAAGAAGGCACCATCTAATGCTTATGACAGAAAGAACATAAGCATTAGATGGTGCCAGAAAACTTCTCTTTCACAATAAAGAACCATTCTAACTCTTCTTTCCCAACTACATGATTGTTAAACATTACTAGAGAATGATCCATGATGTGTCACAGAATGACTCTCTCGTATTGTCAATCTACCAATGATTGTGTGCAAGGAAATCAGCAAGAGTAAAACTAAGAGCAATCGAATCTTATATGGAGTGCAAAGGCATGAAACAAATAACATCATAAAAAATCAATTATCAAAAAAAAAAACATCATAAAAAATCAAACAAGATTAGCAAATAGCAACATGAGATTGAAAAGCTAAAAAAGAAAAAAAAAGGGGGGGGGGGGGGGGGGGCGGTAATCCAGGAGCTTGAAAACCTCGTAATTCTCCAGACTCGTAAAGAAGATGAAAAGTAGTACTATGACAAAAGGAGAATCCTCTTTTCGAGTCTGATTTAAAACATGTATAGAAAGCAAGATATTTCATAGGAACTTTAGATTGTATAGTTGCATATAATGAAGCTTATCTCTTGAACGATTCTTTCCATACTCACAAAGATACATTTAAGGAACAGAGTGAGAGCATCATTACCAAATAGTAAGTAAAACCTTGCTAAAGAAATCAAGTGGCTGTAGTAGAAGAAACCAAATAGATCCGCCTTGTAATAGAAGGTGTATTAGGGTTTGACAAAAGATAATTTATCAACAGCGAGGAGTAGATAGATGACTCGAAGTGGCTAGGACCTAAAATCCATTTACCTATGATAGGCAAATCTGTTATCTTCGTACAAAAAAGAAAAAAAATCCTGGTTTTTCAGATCAAATTTCTCTCGTAACAAGTTTTCAATCATGTCTCTCATAGCATAATAATCACTATCTTCGATCTAAGAAACCAATTACTTCCAGAATACAAAACTATACAGAATTGAGCAACGAAGCTCACCCGACCACTGAAAAAAGTCGGAAATAGTTGAAATGATTGAACTGAAGCGATGGTTATACCATCGAAAGCACTCCATTTTCTGTAGTTTCCTCCACTTTTATCCGCGAAGACGAGGGCTTGGAGAGCGAAAGAACGCACAAAGCTATTAAGATACCGACGAGATCAGCAATGACGTCCTTAAAAGAGGCACCGGCAGACTTCCACAACCCGATCTCGTCCCCAGCTTCTTTGGCAGCACCAGATGCAAGCGAGGCCAGGGATCCCAACCAGATACTCCATCTTCTTAAAAACGAGTATCGAGAGAGGCCGGCCAGAGCTGAGACGATAATGGCGATAAAAAAACAGAAGAGCACATGGTAAAGCTTGTCTAGGGCAAACCAGTCGTCTCCGTTCTCCATCTTTGCAGCAGCAGAGACCTCACAGATTTCAAAAATTAATTACAGGACTGTATCAAAACAAGGGGATGTTTTTGCCTTTTCAAACATGTATAGTATTGTAAGAAAAATTGCAGAGTTTGATCACTGCTATGGCCTTTATTTGATCTTTTGGTTCCACTTCAAAAATCTACTCTTCATCTATCTTTTACTCTTGTGTTTATCTTCTCTCTTCATATGGAGGAACCATCATATAAGATTAGAGGTTGAAGCACTGGCCAAATGGGCAAAGAACTTATCTTTCGCTTTTCTCAGTTCTTGGTCACTTGCTTTTCACTCTGAATCAACCCCGTTAGGCCATTGGCAACCTCTCGAGGGTCGAAACTCTCTCTATCAGATCAATAAACAAAAAGAATAGATGGAATTGGGCTATGCTGCATATCGGCAACTGAACGGAGTCGGGACTCGGGATCTGCTTTGGGTTCGCTTGTTTCAAAGCAGTAACTGGATGTTAGTATGTTACAGTGTCTCTGCTTCTGGCTGGGTGTGTGAGAAAGGGAATCAGGGAATGAATGTAACGAGTCTGGAATTGCTGAATTTGATGGCTGTGTAATGGGCTGTCTAAGGTAGGGATGCAGATCTAATAAGACTCGATCAGAATTCGAATCCTATCGGATTTTCTGATGTGTTTTGATACGATTTATTTTTTTAATTAATAAATTATTAAAATAAAAAATAAAAAATACCAATTTTAATAAAAAAATAAAAAATACAAGTATTTTTTAATTATTTTTATCATATACATGTTTTCATAACAAATTTATAAAAATACAATATAAATAATATATTTATAAATAATTAAATAATATATATATATATATATATAAGATAGATCATAGGATCCGAAGATCCACTAGGGATGATCCAAATTCGATCAAATAGGATCGGATTTTCAATTGAATCCAATCATGATTTCCATTTGCACCCCTAATCCAAGGTAAAACGAATTGAGTTTGAACCTAGGGAGTTCAAAACAAAAAGTGTTAACTACAAAGAGCCACCTCTTCCTATTCGGGGCTGTGAATTTTATTTTGCAATAAAGACCCCTAAAGTTTTAGATTTTACGACTTTGTATTTTGACCCACTAATGGGTAGGGGTGTTCATATTAAATGTCAAACCGATCAAATCGGCCCGACCCAATCCGAGTTGATCAATTTTTTAAAACCATCGGTCGGTTTTGATTTGTATGAGAAAATAAATCGATAACTCAGTTTGGTTTTGATTTTCATACAAGAAAATTGAAATTGAATCGAACTAATCATATATGTTTAGGTAATTACTAATTAGTCCCTACCCTATATGTTAAATATTGATATATATAATTTTTGTCTTGTTTGAAATTTGAAAAAAAAAGTTATTTATGATAAAAACTAAAAACGCAAAATCAATACAAATATAATACAATGGTAAAATATTTAATTCAGCTTTATATAAATTTAAATATATATATATATATACAAAAAATCAGTTTGCATAAAAAAATTAATCGATTTAATTATATATTTTGGTTTTGCATAAAAAATAAAAAGAAATAAACTTAAGTGTAAATAGATATTTAGATATAGATATTTTAGTTTAAAACATATATATAAAAACCGATAAACAAACTCAAATCGACCTTTCATGTTTGGATCGGTTTGTTTTAGGGTCTGTCAGTTTCGATTTAATCAATAAGTAAACTAATTAGATTGGGTCAGTTAAAAAAAAATACTCAGACCAACTCAACCCGACCCGTGAACACCCCTAGTGCCAGCCTTAATTGGGATTTGGGCAAATTTCTAAATTAGGGTGTGGCTAATATCCCAACCAACCATCTTATTGGCGCAACTTTTGAAATGGGAAAATCTATGATGTGGGAAAGATATGATATTGAAAGAGTTTCAATCAATCAAAATTCGCCTATGAATTTTGATAAATAACAGACTACCATGTTTAAGATTATAATTGATTCGTCAGAAGTTTTTCATGATATTACATGTATTTAGTATCATAATCAAATGACTCAAACCCTTTTGAAATATAAGGTTTTGAAAGGTGAGATGTCTGACCACAGCATTGAAAGGCGTAAAAAGTTATTTGTGCAACATAGAAACAGAAATATATAAGGTCGGGCACTTTGTTGGATGGTTAGCAATGGTCTACATATAAAGGTGTGGGAGGTCCCATGAATCCCAAGCATCCCATCATTCACTCCCTCCCTGAATCCCTGAATAGGGGTGGATTGGAGCCGAACCGAGTTGAATATGTAGTGTGTTATTCGAGCCCAGCTTTTCAATACATTATCATTGTTTGAATCAAAAGCTTATAAGTTCTAGCTCAACTGTAAGTAAAATATTTTATAAAAATAAAAATTATACATATAAAAAATACTTTTTATTTGACATATGAAAAATTAAAAATTATAAAAACTAGCTATGATTATATATAATATTTCTATTTTTAATTTATATATTATTTTTTACATGCTTCATATCTTATATTTATTATTCATAATGTGATTGTACAATTCGAGTCTGTGTCAAGGGGGATGTTGTTTATGGGAGGATGGTGATAAATACATATAGAGAATTAATTTATGAATTCTGACCCGTGTACAGCCCTACTAGAAAGAGTCTGTTTGGATCAGGGCTCACCACTCGAATTGATTTTGTTAACTGCTCTTTGTAGAGTGGCTGCAATCTTGGTATAACCAAATAGACTCTAATGATACACTACTGTGGTAAATGAAGTGTACTGCCTGGTGTATTTGGAAGGCAAGATGCGCTTTGATTTTTGAAAATATTACACCAGAGCTATGGAGAGTTTGGATGCATGCCTTGAACATGCTTTAGAATATCGGGACTACTGTCACAATATGGTTCTTTGATGGAGGGAATAGACACGACCACCGATTGTTAATGTTGATGGAAATTATGGCTTGTTTGGTTTGAAGGAAAAGGTAAAATAAAGAAATTTATACAAGATTTGTAAAGATCTTCATATCATACATAACTCAAATGGAAACTTAATGGGTGCTTCTGCTAATTAAACATATTGGAGTGGCTTTAGCTTTTCTTGTGTGGTGTTCAATTGGCTATACAGTGCCAAGTCTGAAGAATCAGATTCATTACATGTTGTATATGCTCTGTCTCAAGCTTCTTCTTCAATTCCTTGGAAAATTATATCCATTATCGCCAATTGCAGGGCTCTCCTTCAACTCAAATTGTTGAATCACACTCAACATTTAGGGAACAAAGAGATGCATGCATTGTCTCAACTGGTGATGAATCTTACAGTCCCTAAGTAATGGCAATAAATACCTCCTTATGTTCAACATATTTGAATGGAGGGGTCCTCAATCGGAGTTTCTAGTAATTGAATTGCCTAGGGGTCGAGTTCAGATTTGAGGGTTTGGGATTAGGGCTTAAAGATGTAAGGTTTATACATAAAAATCAAGGTTTTGGAGACCTTGTAAAAATAGCTATTCACCATTCCACTACAAAATGCTAATGCATGGCAGTTCACCATTTCACTATTAAGTGCTACTACAAGATCACTTTTTTTTTTGTCGTAACTTTTTTTGCCAACTAAAATTCATTTAACAACTGCAGTCAAAAGATAAACCAGGATTTAACATAGGGGTGACCATGAGCTGAGTTTTTCATGAGTTGTTTGAGCTTAAAAGGCTTGGTTAGATTCGGTCTAAACCAAGCTTCAAGCCAAGTTTACTAATCGAGCCGAGCTTGAGCTTAATAAAGCTCAGCTCATTAGGCTTGTGAACCAAATCCAGCTTTTACATATATGTATAGATACATACATACATACATATGTATATGTGTGTGTGTATATATATATATACATTATAAAAATATTATATATAAAATTTTAATTTTTATATATATAATATATTTAATTTTTTGTAGTTCTTAATTTTTTATATGTCAAATAAAAAATAATTTTTATTTTTATAAAACATTTAATTTATAGTCGAGCTTAAACCTGATAGTCTATTAGCGAGCCGAGCTCGAATCGCTAGGTATTTGGCTCGGCTCAGCTCATTTCAAACCCACCCCTAATTGAACACCAACCAAGGAGGAAGCTCCCTATGCCAAAACACATCTTACTTAACAGATTTAGCAAACTAAACTAACATATGAGCCTCTTACTCCAATTAATATAATGATAAGTAACTTTATTTCTAAATATGATTTTTGGCTTCAACAACCCTTGAATTTTGCCAAAAATAATCACTTTAGACCCTACAAGTTAAAAGGGCCATTTTCACCCTCAAATTATAATGGAAAGGCCATATAAAGTAAAACCAAATGGCATTGGAGACGTCATTGATAGATCCATTAGATAATGAATAAAATAATAAAAGTAAGCTTTTGTGGCATTGCTCAAGAAGTTTGAAAAAGCCACTTTAGATGTTAAAAAATCTATTAGTTAAAAGTAAGCATTATTCATCTTGAATTTAATTACTTAAAGGATTTTATCAAATTAGAGTCATTAAAATGTTGAAAACAACAGAAATTTTTTTAGAGAAAGAGGCTACAGAGTGATATTCAAGGGAAACCCTAGTACATGGAAAACAGTTGTAACAAACAACTGGATGTTCCATGACCCTGAAAATAATATTTTCAGGGTATGTTTGAGGCAAAAAAAATGATATTTGATTGCACTGAGCAGACCAAGCATCATAACTACCTTCCTAAAATACTTCTTAACTATTTCTTCCTAATTCAAATCACACATCACCATATGGGAGATGCATTCCATGATCATAAGGATGATATTTTTAATCAGTAACATAAACAAAGATTTTATTAAATGACAGAAAATTCTGCATGTTGGTTCTATATTAATTATTTTAGGGAAGTGAGATCTTTGACTTATTCTGTGAATACCTTGTTTAGATGAATGGGCTATTTCGGTCCTGCAAAAGATAAGGAAAAGAAGGAAGTTTAGATGGAATTTCAAACCTATTATGATTTGAGAAAATTGGGCATTGGTTTTTTTTAATAGTACAGAAATTTGGTGAAGAACTTTCAATCTAATGGCTAAAATATCAAATGGATTCTTTCAAATCTGCAATAAAATAATCTAATTGTAAGTGTTTTATTGAAAAAAAAATTTGTAAGCACATCTGTATTGCTATCTTAGAGGTTAATCTACTAACGATTCTCAGAGAGACAATAACCAATTAATTACAAATTATAAAGCTTAGCTATGATATTTTCGTATGTCAATCAGTACAAATTTAGCTATCAATGGATGCTTGTGCCCCCCACCTCCCCCAAAAAAAGTCCCTCACTTCTGTAATTTGACAAAACTGAATTAATCAAAATTTGATAGAAAATTAAGCCATTTAATTTATATGGCTATTAGGTGCCTAGGCAAAAAATGTTATATAGGTACGGGTGTAAATGGATCGAATTCGAATCGAATCAGGCAATATCAGAATTCGATTCGATATCCGACGGATATTGAAAATTAATATTCGAATATTCGATTCAATTAGAATTCATTTAATTAATTATTTTAGATAATTAATAAATAAAAAAATTAATAATTTATTGATATAAAATATATAAATATATAAATTATATAAAATATTTTATATATTATATATAAGAATTAAATAATCCGAATTCGAATCCGATTAACTATTCGATAAGAATAGGATATCTGAATTTGACTGGTTATATATTCGAATTATTTGAATTCGATTCGATTATGTCAAATATCGAATTCGAAATCGGATTTTTAAATACCGTTGACACCCCTATATATAGGTGTTTGCACTTGCTTGTATATAATTAATTCTCTGCTAGCATGTAATCGGATTTTTGAATCACTGTGACTGTGCAGACTACACTTGGTAGTTGATGCTGCATAGCTATTTGATAGAGAGAACAAATTTCTAGGCTTAATTCTTGATAATGTTTTGACTTTTAAGTGCAGCCCAAAAGAAACAGTTTTTGGGCTTCTTGATAATGTTTTGGTTGTATTTTTAAGTCTGAAAGCTTCTCTTATTGTCTACTGCAGAATGAAAGAAAAATTCAGTCTCAAGTAAGTTGAGATTTTAAGCAATTCAGTTAGTAATAGCTGCAACCTGCAATTCATACTTGATGAAATTATAAATATGTACCACAACATGCATATAACAATATGACTTTCCTTAGGATACATGGTGTAGTCATAGTCCATCCAATTGATGGGTCAGTTATGACTTTCCTAGCTGATTTTCCTATACAGGTGCTTTCCTTGAGCTATCTAGAAAACATGGGAAAATTTTTTAACATTATCACTATTTTCAATTGAAGTTTTAAACAATTTTCTTTAACTAAAACTGAGAGGAAAATTTCCTAAATGGGTCATCTAGATTTCTTTTGTTGGTTTGCCAATCCAAATTACTATTTAGTAACTCTAAATCCTTCTAATTTACCTCTCTCTCTCTCTCTTACTTTCAAACATATAACTTAACAGGATGACCTCTTTAGGTGGGAGTGATCATTTCATGGAAATTTAGGCTAATTAACAGATGAAATGAAGACATGAAATCCTAAAGGCACATTACCTCAGCATGTGAGATATCGAGTTCTTATGGTTTTTGTATGTCTAATAATGTTGCGGTGGTCTTTTTGCATGGTGAGAGAGGGATAGTTTGGAAGCTGAAATTTAGTTTTTCAATGACAAAGGAGCTGTCATACCATGTGAACAGTGAAATGATGAAACCAAAACCTGGTTTAGCCCTCTATCTCTTTACATGTTAATTAGATTGTATTAGACTTGAAATTTTATTTCTTTATATGTTTTTATTAGGGAAAAATTTAGAAACCATGGTTGATTTAGATTCTAGCCTCTTCATGAATCAAACATCATCAATCCAAATCCGATTTTGATTCCTATCTGAACCAAACAGGTAAAGAAAATAAGTGATTCTGATTCCGATTCTAAGGGATTCTCATTCCAATTTTAAATATGAACCAAATGAACTCTTAGAGTTCAGGGTTAAAAGTTTAAACATGAAAACCAAGAGGTGGTTGGATTGGAGACCATAATAGGAACCAAGTATTGCCCACTTAATTATGGCAATCTACAAGTATAGTTCACCACTACTAAGTGCTATTGCAATATAACCACTTTTTTTCTCACTTCAGGCTGCCATAAGTATTATCACTAGACACTGCCCAAAAACATTGTAATGCTAAAACTAAATGAATTCATTCAAACAACCATAGTCCAAAATACATCAGGATGAGGCTCCCTGTACCAAAATACACCCTTCTTAACAGATTTGACAAATAGAACCAACTTATGAGCCATTTGATTCTTACTCCTTAGCTTTATAAATATTTACACAACCAGATTGGTAAGGTCTAGAAAATGTAAACACGACCAAGGAGTCTTAGCTTCGCTTAAAAAACATAACCAAAATAGCATTCTAACCTATATATATTGAAGGCACTGGCAGCATTCTAACCTATATGACTAGCAAATTTCACCACCCGCAAAATAGCTACACATTCAGCTTTTAAAGCCCCATCTTTAAGCTCCAAAACACGTCCTGCACCAGTAACAAAATTATTAACTATCACTATCATAGGCTCAATTGAAAAGAATATAAATGTAAATATGTACAATATAAATACATATATAATAATACAAAATATAAAGTTTTGCATTCTACATATTTGTATTTCTATTCTTTTTAAACTGAATCAAACAAAAACCAAAAGCACCCAAATCACTTCCTGGAATTCATCCATCACAAAATACAAATACATCAAACCCAGAAACCACTTGAGGAATCCTCCAGTTGAAATCTGAATCAGTAATAACATCCAGCCAAATTGAAAGAAAATCGTTCTTATCACAAAGTTAAGTAATTGAGACAACAAAAAAAAAAATTTAACCCGCTAACACAGACTGAACATCATCATTAAGTATCCTTAATCCTTACACCCCATTTAAAAGAAAACCAAACAACTTCAGAAAGAGAACAATAAAAAAATAAACATAATAGATTCAAGATCAAAACCACAAAGGGAACAACAATCGTCTAAATCACACACCCAAAGTAGAAATTACATCTTAGAGACACTCTTAATTTCCAACCCCACCTAATCAATTGAAGACAATCACTAGAAAGAGGAACTTTAGACTGCTTCCCCCCATCGAAACAGAAAACCTTGGTAGTGAACTTTACATTGCAAGCCCCCAACCATAAAAACATTTTAGGGGGGTTCTACAATATGAATGTTTTTGTTTTCAAAGGAAAAAAAAATAAGCTGGTTTTTGTTTCAACAAATGATACATGTTTTTGAAACCACAAAATACTAGTTTTTAAAACAAAAACAAGTTTTCTAGTATAGAAATTATGTGATTTATGAAACATAATGTTAAATAATCAAATGAAAACATGATTTTGAAATCAGATTTAAGAACAAGTTTTTTGTTTCAGTTTCGAAAATAAAAAACACATGCACAATCAAGAACATGTTTCTTGTGTTTTTGTCTTCAAATAAGATGGTTTTGATTTGTTTTGAAACCAAAAAAAAAAAAAGAAAATCAGTGTAAAAGGCCCCTGTGTCCAAAAGTATGTAACTTGCTGACATTCCAAAACAACTTTGTTATTGTATATGAATTAAAGACCTCATCCACAACCTGAACCATTTTCCAATTCATTTTCTGCCCATAAAGTGATGATAATAAACCAACTCTATTTTGATTTTGATTTTTTTTTTTATGGGGCTTCAGAAACGGGGTTATCCACCCCAACCCTGGTGAAAGCAGGATTTGATCAAAAAATATATTGTAAGCATGAGGTGCGATGTAATTACATACAAGATCTATTAGGCATCACATAGATAAAATGGAAACACAAAAATAAAAACATTAAAAATGATGTTTCATCTAAAAGCGAATTTCACATAACCCAAGATAAAAATATGTATAAATACATTTTTTAAACCTGATCAACCTATCAAACAGATTGGGATTATCTATTCTCCCCCTTTGCCCTATCTAGGGAACGATACCTGTTGTTGTCTTATCCTAAAAATCCCTCCTCTTCCTCCTCCTCCTCCTCCTTCTTCTTATTTCTCTCTCTCTCTCTCTCTCTCTCTCTCTCTGTCTATCTATTCAGCCCGTGCTATTTACAGTGGTGCAAACACTTGCTTTAGTATACCTCACACCGATCTCACAACCCCATCCCACTGTGTATTAAAAACATGTCCCCATAAATAATAATATGAAGCATGAGAGATATTCCCGATGTGCCTTTGGCACACATTGTGAGATTGGTGTGAGAAACATTCTGTGAATAACAGATTCAGATGTCACTGAATGATCCCAACCCCTACTGAGTTCAAATCTTAGCTCCAATGCTTGGCGGAGTTCGGCTTCAGTCATGGCAAAACCCATTCAAACAGCCTTTACAGACTTGCGTTGAGAATATCTATATACTTGTGTGCTTTATTTCATGAAAAGATATTCCCAATGCAAGATTATAAAAGGCTGCTAGAAAAGTGTAGGCACAAGATTTGTCCTCATAGAAACTGATCTCAAATGCCCCACACAATGAAAACCAGCCAAGTGTCCTCTTACACGCATGCGGAGCTAACGCTCCCTATTCCCGCTCATTATTCTCCAAGACTCGACTTGCGCTGTGTAACCTGACCCCTGGTCTGACCCTTGCACTTCCATCCATCCAAGCTTGGCAAGAAATCATCGATTCTGACGATCAGACCTCTATTATACATGTTAAACTTCACTATTGATTAATTCTCCATTCATCATGTTAAACAACAATCTCATGAAGAAATTGATAGCTGCTCCCTTCATGAATTCATGTTTCCATTCACCTCTAGGGATCTCTTTGACAGAACAACCAAACCCACTTTACAGTGTTTTTAAGAAAGAAATGAGACAACCATGGATAGTTATCCTCCCTACAACGAGAAATATGTACATAAAGTGTAGAACAGAAAAAAAAAATGAAAATAAGAGAAGGAAAGATGCTTGAAAGGAGATCAAACACGAACTATTTTGAAGTTAAATGCAGAACACCCATTAAAACCCACGACAAATCTATATAAAACTAAATACAAAAACTTACTAAAGAAAATGACAAAACATGACAAAATGAAACTTGAAAACAAATTGCGGGTTTATATCAAAGTAGCACCGAAAGAGTTCCTGGGAGCTTGATTACACTTTTCAGATGTTTACAAGGCAAAAACCCAGTGCAACGACGTAACTTGCCCATCCGTACCACTAAGGTGGCATTTGATTGCACCTTTTAGATGTTTGAATCTAAAAATATTGCTTTTAAGATGCTACCTTCATTTGATATGCCCTCTTATTGTAGATCTGAAATTAGATTTCGGATCTTAATTTCTAGGAGGTGGAGTGATTGTTTAATGCGGTCAGATGTAATTCAGAGGTGTATAAAAGACATAAGTGCCCTCAAAAAAAATTTAATATTACATGTTTTGTCCTTCATATAATTCAAATCGAACCCTCATTGCGACCTAACGAAGCTCCACCGCCACCACCACTGTTGCAGTCTCTCTGTCTCTCTCTACTGTATTCCCACCACCTTGTAGTGGCGATGGTTCCTTCTCTCTTGCTCTCACTCTCTCTCACCCATCTTCCTGTCACCACCATTGCAACTCCTTCTCGCGCTCTCTCTCTCTCTCTCCCCCTGTCTTCCCGTCACTGTCGTTGCAAGTTGCGGCGGCGGCGGTACCTCCTCCTCTCTCTCTCTCTCTCTCTCTCTCTCTCTCTCTCTCTCTCTCTCTCTCTCTCTCTCTCTCTCTCTCTCTCCCCTTCTTCTCGCTACTGTCACTACAAGTTGCAACGACAGTTCGGTGAGTAGTAATGATAATATTATTATTATTAATTATAAATTATTTTTAATAATTAATAATTATTTTTATTAACTAGTAATTTTTAATTACTTAATTTTTAAAAATTATTCTAATTTTTATTTGTGTAAATTATTAACTATTTTAATATTTTTATAGTCATTAATTATTTTTTTAATTTTAATTGTTTCTTTATTAATTAATAATTTATTATTTTTTTATTTGTATTGTTTCAATATTATTTTGAGGTTGAAAATGATTTCTTATGAGATAATGCAAATTGAATACAACATTTCCAAATAGTATGTTATAGGAGTAAAATAATAAAATTAGTGAATTTCAGATGATAAAGGGTTGATCGAACACAAACTTATGGATTGAGAGCTTCTAAAAAGTAGAAAAGCATCTATGCTTGATGCTTCTTTTCAAATTTCAGCACAAAAAATATCTTTTTTACTTTTCAAATATAAAATTTCATATTTATCAAATGCCACTTAAGCGAGGGTGAATCCAGTGAATCCGTCGGTTCACGGGGAGCGTGCACCCTCCAATGAGAGGCATGCACAACACCCTTTTTGAATCCAGCAATTCCGTTAAAGTTAAGTTTGGTTCATACTCCCGTTAAGCGAGTCAATCCGGTTCAACTTGTTAGAAAAAGACAAAATTAGATGAAACAAATCCTTTTGCCTCTCATTCGTTCGAATTCCCCTTTCTTCCATTTTCATTTTCACCCGAACCTAGCCCAAGAGCAAGAGACCACCAACAACAATTTCACAGAGTTTTGACGAAATGGAGTCAATTAGTAGTAACTTCTTCTCCTTCCCCTTCCAACCCTATTATTCCTCTTCCTTAACAATAAATAACAAAGCACATTTTACTACTATTCACATTACATAAATTTCAAGGTTTTTAAAACTGAATCGGACAATGGATCGGTCAGGGGTCAAATTTCCAGGTTGAATGGTCTGATTATTCAAACCGAATAAACGATCCATTCTGACAAAAAAATATTAAAAATTAAAAAAATTAAAAATCACCAAACCATTGAATGGTTCGATCGCCCGAATCAACGGTTTGCTGACCAAATCAATGATTTTTAGGAAAATAACGGTTTTGGGGTAAAATGGAATCAGTCACTTGACTAGTTTCCGATTTTTCCGGTCCAATCGCCTGAATTTGAAAACCATGATAAATTTAGTTCAATAAAAATCAAACATCAATCCATTTTTTGTGGCTTTCACAAAAGCATCCATTTTTGTGGATCCAATCCCCACCACAGATTCTAAAGCTGGCAATCAATTATAAATAACACAGAAGTAGGCCATGGAACTTGAACCACAACCATGTGTTCCTCGAACGTAAATGGCACCTCTTCACCATCAATTAAACAAACTTTTGTTTTTTTTTTTCTTTTTTTTTTTATGCAAACAACCTCATTTCTCTGGTTCCCTTCACTCCAATTTGAAGCAAACTTATCTCGTCATCCTCCTCTAGTGATTGAATGGCATCACTAGTATTAAGCATGTCGACTAATCCAATAGGAGCAAATTGGATTTTGCTTGATAATAATTTCACCGGAGAAACTGTAAGAAGCTCAAAATTAAAAGGCTCCAATGTAATCTCCATATGTTCCCATGACTTCAAGGGCATCAGCTTTTTTGCCTGGAACATATAAACAATAAACACTTGTACCCCTTCAATGGAAATCAGGTTCTTTCCGTTTTCCATTCAATATTGTTTGGGTTCGTCATAGTCAACACAGCATGCAAAAACTCGGAGGCACAATTGTTTCTTCGAGCTTGACGGCACCAACCTCCCGCTAGGTGACATGTCATCAGAATTACATGGCAATCGCTGTCGGAGCTTGGTGAAAAAATGAAATCACTGTCGGTGGCCTCCTGCCAAAAAATAGGAAGAAGATATTAACGGAGATGAATAACAAGGTTGAAAGAAAAGGGAGAAGAAAGGATGTTTACCGCTGGTTGACTACATGTCGTTGGAATTCGGTGAAACAGTGGAATCGTCGCCGGTGGTCTATTGCTAGAAGAGAAAGGAAGAAGATATTAACAAAGAAGAATAATAGGGTTGGAAGGAGAATGAGAAGAAGGGATTCGACTTGTTCTTATCGCCAGTTGGATTCATGCCGTCAGAGCTTGGTGAAATTGCTGTCGATGGTCTCTTTCTCTTGGGCCAGGGCTCAGGTGAAAATGAACATGCATGCCTCCCATTAGAGGGTGCACACTTCCTGTGAACCGACGGGTTCACTGGATTCGAGCTCTGACTAAGCGTGGTGGGAGTGAGTCTGGTAGTACGTGTAGGAAGTGAAACGTGGAGTCTTATTCGGTTGTCCGATGCTACCCGTTTGGTTTCTTTTGGCGAATTCGGATCAGTTGAACGCTTTGGCTGTTCAACGAATTATGAAACCAATTACGACGTTATCGGTAATAAACCTTGTTTATTTTTCTTGCAGATCAATGATTTTTTAAAAATCTATAGTTCTTGTTTTGATTTTTTTTATTTGGTTGAAAAAAGATTTAGCCGCAGAAAATTATAATCCCGAAAATATATAAAAATCTCATTTCAGACTATTTTCCAAAGGCTCCAAATGAAGTTCTTCATTCTTTTTTTTTAATTCGATTTCATGTAGAAAGACATGACTTAACCAAACAATTTTCAAGTTATTAAGATCTTAATACAAAAATTCACATCATCTTTTAATTACTAAAACTTTTAGAAAATTTTCAAAAAAAAATTTATCAAACAGCCCCAAATTTGGTGCTCCGTTAAAACGAAATGAGAGAAAAAAAAAAGCGAAAATGAGATGAGATTTTTAGATTTTTGGGTCTTTTAGGAGCTAATGGAATGAATTAACGTCCGTTCCGTTAATTCTGCACGCATTTTAAGGCAAGCGCAGCTTGGGGGCGTTTTTGGGCGCAGATTGGAACTCCCCCGCTACCAAACAAGATGCAAGAATGCGTGATCTATGACGTTGATGTATCAGCTTGCATTTGAGAAGGAACCTCAACCCTCCTTGGAGATCTGCCGTTGAGGTCAAAATTGTCCTTTGGCTTTCAGTGCACATGACAAAAAATTGAAGTGAGATCCATCTCAGACTCAAGTGGTCCAATGCTCGTCCCAATCGCCGACTTTGCACGTTCTTCATAAGTCCACATTCCACAATTGTTTTCTTCAGTCTTCTTATTATATACATCTCCTTGCGCACACATGGGCAGGGGGTGTTCACGGTGGTTTTTGAAAAATTGCTAAATGAAATCAAATAAAAAATCGACTTATTGGTTCAGTTTTTAATCGGTTCACTTTTTTATTTTATCGAATTTTTATATAATTATATATACATAGATATCAATCAGTTTGGTTAATCATTGATTTTTAATCAAAATCAACCGATATGACCAGTTTTTTAAAAGAATTAAATCGATTGATTCAATTCATTGGACTTTTCGGTTCAATTTGATTTTAAGGTTTTTTGGTTTTTATTAAGTAGGTATTTGGTATTAATGTTGGGAAACCATTTTTTCATAAAACAATGGTGGGCATGTGGAATTTTAAATATTTTTTGTTTGGAATTGATGTTGCCACAAGCATTTTTGGAGAAAATAATATTTTATTTTTAGGATTTTTTATTTTATTTATATTTATTTAATAAATATTTTGTACTTGTATGATTTTAAAACCAAGAAAATCAATTAATCTGTATTATACAGCATCCAAGATGAATGCCACATCATTATACCATCAGCAATAATACACAGTTTTCTCATAAAATATTGAATTTAATATTACGTCATATTATAATTTCCCGATTTTCAAGACATGATCTAGAACAATGTATTTTTCCGAAAACACGGCATCAAATAAGATGGTATTATTTGAAGCAACATTTTGTGAGGTCTATCCAAACATCCGTATATGGCGTGGCACCGTTTTCTCATAAAACGGTATCTATGCCAAACATCCGTATAGGACGTGGTCACGGCACATAGGATCTTGTGCATCCATCACAGGTCCCACCATAAGATCAGAAGGGTAAGATTGTCCAATCTTTTCTTCATTTGCATGCCACGTGTACAAGTTTGGTGAAGAAGCACCGCGTTCTTCACTTTACACGTGGCCATTGTGGAGAGGGAGAGAGCCAGAGAAGGTTCTGTAGTAAACGAATCCTGGGGATGGGGGCTGGGGGCTGGGGCTTAGCTCATCGCTTCAAATTCAATCTAAGAAATAAGTAAATAACCGACTATTGTCTATTGATCTATGATGCCGGAAATGCATGAATCTCTATGCTTACCGAGTGCTCCCAACTTGCTCTCTCCGGCCTCATCTCGAACACCTCTTCAGCATTGTGGACAACGGGATCCAAGAGACCCTAGACTTAGATCGAGAGGTATTTTTCTTCTTTGTTTATCTCTGCTCAAGTTTTAATTTTTCTTTCTTAAATTACAAGATACCAGAAAATACATCTAATAGATCTGAATCACCCGGATCGTGTTATCATGGCGAGAATGCTCGGTGGTTTAAAGGGGCTGGCATTTTTGTTATTCTTTCTGTTTGAGTTTTGCGATGCGGATTCCGGTGGTAGAAATTGCGCGAGTAACAGTTCTCTGGTTGGTTTCGAGTCAGAATTCTTTATGGTTCAGCACCAGTTGAGAGGGGTGATGAAAGTGATTAATGATTGTTCATTTAGGGTTAGCGAATTCGATATGATTGAGGGTGCTGATGTACACTGGTGGGGCGCCTTAGGTGATGCTTTTGAGAATCTAACGACCGGGTTTGTGATATCTGATCAGCCGTTGAACAGAACGTACAGAAACGAAAGCTTCGTTGTTGTTCTGAACAATTTCACATTGGATCAGATCAAAGTGGTTGCCGTCTGGGACACACCAACAGGTTCGGATTTTGGACATGTTCTTCTTGAAAACCCTAGGAATGGTTCGAACCCTTCGTCGAATTCTTCAGCATCTAGTTCTAATTTGGCACCATCACCCTCTCCGTCGGCTGGGAACAGTTCTGTTGGAGGAAAGAACCGGGTTTATGAACAACCTACCATGTTCGATAACTGCAAGATTCTTGCCAATAATTACCGTCTTAGGTGGACGTTGGCTCCTGAGGAGAACTTGATTGACATTGGGCTGGAGGCAGCTCAAGAAAGCCAATACTATATGGCATTCGGTTGGGCCAACCGCACGTCTTCTTCTGAGTTTATGCTTCATGCTGATGTAGCTGTGACTGGCTTTACAGAGGAAGGTATCCCTTTTGCTGATGATTATTACATTACCAGATACAGTGAGTGCTTAATGAATAAGGATGGTAAAGTTCAGGGTGTTTGTCCTGATACGATCTATGAGGGATCTGCCCCCATTGGATTGGTGGACAACACCAAGTTGGTATATGGACACAGAAAGGACGGAGTGTCCTTCATCCGATATCAACGGCCTCTCAAATCTATTGACACAAAGTATGACTTAACTGTGAACTATACGGATAACATGACTGTAATATGGGCTCTGGGGCTGATTAGACCTCCTGATGCTCTCCGCCCATATTACCTTCCCCAAAACCATGGTGGGCCTCCTCTTGTGACTTATGGGCACCTGGTTCTCAATGTATCGGAGCATGTAAATGATTGCTTAGGGCCATTAGAAGCAGAACAGAAGGAGGATCGGGACCTTATTTATGCAGATGGAAAGACCCCGCTTATTGTTACAACAAGTCCAGCAGTGCATTACCCAAATCCTCCCAATCCTTCAAAAGTTCTCTATATTAACAAGAAAGAGTCTCCTGTCTTGAGAGTAGAAAGAGGGGTTCCAGTAAAGTTCTCAATACAAGCTGGACATGACGTTGCTTTATACATAACTTCTGATCCAATTGGTGGGAATGCAACCTCTAGAAACACACTGGAAACTATATATGCTGGAGGGCCAGAAGCTGAAGGAGTTCCAGCAAGTCCAACAGAATTGGTTTGGTCACCTGACAGGAATACACCAGATCAGGTTTATTATCAATCATTTTATGAACAGAAAATGGGTTGGAAAGTTCAGGTTGTGGATGGGGGTCTTTCGGATATGTACAATAACAATGTTGTTCTGGATGACCAGCAAGTTACATTTTTTTGGACACTGTCCGGTGATTCAATATCTATAGCAGCTCGAGGTGAGAAAAAAAGTGGTTATCTTGCAGTAGCATTTGGTGGTGGAATGGTGAATAGCTATGCTTATGTAGGTTGGGTTGACAATGATGGCAAAGGCCACGTGAACGCATACTGGATTGATGGGAAGGAGGCCATAAGTGTGCATCCTACTAACGAGAATTTGACACATGCAAGATGCAAGTCAGAGAATGGTATTATCACTTTCGAGTTTTCCCGTCCCTTGCAGCCTTCGTGTGCTCTAGGTAGTAGGCCAGAGTGCAACAATATTATTGACCCCACAACTCCTCTTAAGGTTGTTTGGGCTATGGGTGCTAGGTGGTCAGAGGATCATTTAAGTGAGAGAAATATGCATTCTATTACAAGTAGCAGACCTGTTCGTGTGCTGCTTATAAGTGGCTCAGCAGAGGCAGAGCAGGATCTGCGCCCAGTTTTAGCTGTGCATGGATTTATGATGTTTGTTGCTTGGGGCATCCTGCTTCCAGGTGGAATATTGGCAGCCAGGTACCTAAAACACTTAAAGGGTGATGGATGGTTCCAGATTCATGTTTACTTACAGTATTCAGGTTTAGCAATTGTTGTGCTTGGTGTTCTTTTTGCTGCTGCTGAACTTCGGGGTTTCTTCATTAACTCAGTACATGTAAAGTTTGGAGTTATTGCTATACTTTTGGGTTGCTTTCAGCCCGTGAATGCATATCTAAGGCCAAAAAGACCTGATAATGGTGAAGTGGCTTCCTCCAAACGGATCCTTTGGGAGTATCTCCATGTCATGACGGGGAGATGTGCCATTGTGGCTGGAATTGCAGCACTTATTAGTGGGATGAATCATTTAGGAGACAGATATGGAGGTGAGACTGTTCATGGGCTTAACTGGGCTTTAATAATATGGTTCTTGATGGGTGCATTACTAGTTGTGTACTTGGAAAATGGTGAAAGAAAGAGAAGAAGGGACAGAAGCTTTGGAAAAAGCAATTGGGTATTGGGCAATATCGAGGAGGATGACTCTACTGATCTTCTGCACTCAAATGGAACACAAGGGCTGCATTCCTCTCAACAAATGGAAGTTCAGTTAGAACCTCTGAACAGATAGATGTGTATGTTCTTTTTCTTGCTTGATACAATATGTTCTTCATTTACAGAACAATTCAACTTACTGTAATGTAATGGCAATATCTCCTCTTCTTTCTCATTTTCACTTCATTCCTGATTTTAGAGGCCCAAAAAGTGACCTTCATTGTGGCATGTAATGAACTTTTGATGCACACTCCTTTATTAATCTCTCTAAAATTGAAGATGGGTATGGCCAATGAATTGATTTTTTTTTTTTTTTTTTTTTGTGGGGGGGGCGGGGGGGTGTCAGTTGATTGTTCTTGTATTCTGGGTGCATGCGTATAATTTATTTCCCTTCCAGGAATATCTAGGAATGGGCATCAATAGGTGATAAGGACTTATGGGGTTTCTTTCATGGTCTAATGATTTGTTTAATTTTCATGGTCCAACCTGCCCCCTCCCCCCGTGAACAACTCACAATGGTGTCTGCATTTTAGAATGTCACACTAATGAATTGGCTAGTTATGGTAAGAAGGAAAAACAACTGATTGGATCGTCCTTGGTGGTAAAATGCTTGGACGGTTCTGATTTGTACCCTTTTGTACCCTTGAATAAGAAGTTGGGTGAGGTCAAGGACATTTGCCTGTACAGGTTAGCCTACCCAAATGTTTCCATTCATTATGTAGGTTAAGTTTATCCTAAGCCATAACTGATGAACAGTTTATTCACTCTTAACCTGAAGCATATCATATATAAGGGTTGGAAGTGAAAAACTTAAAGAGTGTTAAAGGAATCCATTTATGTTGTCATCTCATTTCTGAAATGAGTTTTTTTCTTGATAATCTGCTCATCTTTAATTCTGCAAAGTAGATTTTTTGATATCATGATTCTTTTTTAGTTCTAACCTTTTTTTTTTTCGAAAATGAGTTTTAACCAATTAATTTATGCTTAGATATGTCTGCTCATATATTTACTAGCAGGTTACTTCATAGATTTAGGTTTTATCCTAAGTTGATTCCTGTGCATTCTAAAATGAAGCTTGGTTCTATCTCAAGAGCTTTTTATTTTTTCAACATCTCAATATCCAATGTGGTAGTGTCCAATGACATTTTTTGCAATCTCATCATAGTTCTTTAGACCATCCTCTTCTCTTTAATTTATTTTCAAATAGTTGTATTCCCACTTATTCTGAAAATTGAATGCACATGGGCTTAAGAATGGCTTTACAAGTGATTTGTATTTTGATTTTTTAATATTTATCCATCACTCTAATACTAGGTTTATGAATCTTTTAATTTAAATTTAGGCCTTAATTGCTCTAAAGCTCCTTGATAATTCCATCTTAATGTAAAATATCAAGGTATATTTCTATTGTTCATTTCAATTTCCTTTGCATTTGAATGTCATTTTATTCTAATGGTTAGCTTTCTTTTTTCCAGATGCAAGGAGTTAGGCAGATCAAAGAATTTTTGTTAGTGAAGAGATCTTTGTCAAGAACAAATGGGACTATTATATCTTGGAGCTTGGTTCACAAAGAATTTTTTGGATTGGGACACAACTCGGTTTTGGTTTTTGAAAATTTGTATACAAATAGGTTATACTTGTATATCCCTTTGTACACGGGCTTTTGAATCATATTAATGAATATACCATACCTTCTGACAAAAAGGTAAGGCAAGCCAAAGCCTGAGCCAATATTACATGGATTTAATGGAACACCTCCTCTTTATTTTGTCACCACTATTTTAAAACCTATTGCTTCTATACTAGCAATTTAGCATTATGGTAATATTAATCATGTATATTTGATTTGTTATATTTAATATGAGTTGGTTGTCTACTTGGTTTTCAGGGAGGAAAGGCTGAGCTTTTGGTCTGATCCTGATACTGAATTTAATCTGGGTAGAGACACTGGTATTAGTGTTTTTTCGAATGGGAATAAATTGGACTAGGATCATGTTTGATGTGCCAATAAATGGTCTTAAAGAAACTGTAAGTTTGTTTTTTACTTTGCTTTATTAAATGCTTGGTATGTGCCATTTATGGAATTTGGGTTCTGGAAAAATGATGATATTGTACTTTCACATGGATTACCCCCCAGTCAATTATATTTGGTTTGAAGGAAAATAATAAAGAAATAGAAAGGCGAGTGTTGGAAGCTAGCTAAACAGATGAGGTACAGGCACATTGAAGTTGAAGGGGACTCAAAAGTAGTCATTTCCTGGGCTACAAACAGCAGCCATACCCAATGGACATTTAAACATGTGATTAGGGAAGTGGAAAAGATTGCAAAGGAGGTAGAGGCTTAATTCAAATGGGCTCAAAGGAGTGCAAACGGGTTAGCTGATTATGTAGCAAAACAAGGGGCATTGAGACAGCAACTGTTTTGGGCTGCACTGTAATGAGGGACAGAAAAGAGGGTTCAAATGGGATCATTACTCCCATCACTAAGTTGTATAAACTTTTTCTAATCTGAGAGTTAAATAAAATTCATGCTCGCTGATAAAAGAAAATAGAGAGAGAGAGATTTACATGTGTTCATTCGAAACCAAATGTACTATGTATTCTATCCTCTTTGTCAATAAAATAAGACTTATTTATGAGGCATTTTGTTTACAATTATGGTCAGTTATGACTGGTAGGTCCTCAGGTAGTACTGTAGGACATTTAGTTCCTTATAAGGGTGAGTTTGGGCAACTCACTTGTAATGTGGGTGTGTACTAGGATACACATTGATATAATCCAATTGAGTTGATTCAAGGAAGAATGTATTGTCACTTAAGTTACACAAATCATTTAGATGCAAAGTCTTTTTTTTTTTTTTTGTCCTTGGACAGGAGTTCCAAGGCTTTAAGATTATGACCAGTCGCTAATATACCATAAGAACAAATGTTGAAGATCTGTAGCTATCAGACTCCATACATTTGATGGTTGTGATTTTATGGTTCTGGAATGTCCAATAAGGGATCTGCACCCTCAAATAAGAAGAGAGTGTCACTACTAAGAGGTTGAGTTGAATCAGGGCCTTAACTATGAATCCTAGTTGGACTAGGACTCTTAGCAGAGGATTCTCAATGATGTTAGGGCTCCTATATAAGTCTCAAGGTAACATCGTGATGAGTATGGGAGAATCCTAATTGAATTGGGACTCCTAAGGAGGAATCCTAGTTGCACTAGGACTTTGGTATTCTGCCTCCAGAAGAGCTTGGAGCAAATATGAGAATAGTCCTTGTGGTATTAAAACTCTCAGGAAGGACTTCCTAGGGCCTGTCCTGTATTGTCCTGATTGAACTAGGAACCCCTAATATGCCCAAGTGATCATATGCTAGCAATTGCCTTGAAAG
Source organism: Nelumbo lutea (assembly GCF_056320005.1). Classification (NCBI taxonomy): domain Eukaryota; kingdom Viridiplantae; phylum Streptophyta; class Magnoliopsida; order Proteales; family Nelumbonaceae; genus Nelumbo; species Nelumbo lutea. Next base: position 21,062,624 of record NC_142691.1, on the reverse strand, counting down.
AGTTTCAAAGCAAAAAACTGAGTTTCAGGTGATTTCCCTGTTGGAATAGGACTCCTTGTTAAATATCTTTTAGTGGTGATCGGTCCATACAGTGACTTTACACATGGTATCCCAATTAGATTTGGACACTAGTGTAAAGGAACAGAAATGTAATTTCACTTTGCATGTAGTGACCAATGTGATAATTTTCAAAAATTAATTGAAATGTGTTGTTGGACTTTTTTGCAGTTTTAAGAAGTCTTTCTAATCCTGACCACATATTAGAGAGTGGGTGGAAATTTTCAATCCAAGAACAAAGAAATAAGGCATCTCCTAGGAAACCATAAATCCTTGAGGATGGAAACCCTAATAGAATCTCACACCCCCCTTGAGCTCTGCTTCTCGCAATATATAAAATATTAGAGAGCTCATAAAATTGCAGTTTGTCCAGCCCTATAGGAGAGTACGATCTACACTTTCTAGTGCCCAGCAAATCTAGAAGTGAGTGCTGAAAAGCTGCAAAGTAAGGGAGCAATGAGACTTCCATTAGAGAAATCGATTAGGCTACTTGGATCAATAAGTTTATTTCATCAAAGAATTTTGATTTGGACATTTGATTGAAACTTCTACATGTATGCAATAAAAGAAAATTTTATTTCTTTGCAGAACAAGAGGTTAACAGGGAATGCCTCTATTGGGCTGCTTCGTAATCTTATTTCTTCTCTGTTTTGTTTTGAATTCTTGTTGCCATATTCACTCTAAAGGTAGGGTTGCAACTTGTGCCTCTCCCTAGGTTGTCTGGTATCAGTTTCTTTCTAGTGTTAATAAATTCCTTTTTCAATTATCAAGAAAATGGGTCTGGGCTAGGTGAGGTTTTGCATGGTTCAGTGTCATAAGCCAGGGAGACAATAATTAACTTTGTGCAAAACTTGAAATTATGTCCTTTCACACTTGGGAAATACTCATGTATCGCCAGGTACTTCCATGGAGATCTTGGTTTTATAGTGAAATCAATTGGTTTACTTTTCTTCAATTTCATTTTCAGAGAGAGAGTTTGCAGAAGTTGTACAAAGGTAATCCAATTGGACTGTTGACAATAGAATGGAGACTAATTATTTCTTGATGTCTTTCTCTTGACATTGCTAGGAAAGAAGATTGTGGTAATTGCTACCCAAGTGAAGAAAATATGGTATGGTATCAAGGAAGCATGGCAAAGTAGGTGTCCATTTTGGCTATCAAGAATAAAAAGGGGATTAAGTAGTTTCTTCTTGTCTTTTTCTTAACAAGGAGGGAGGCAAAGGAATTGTTCTGTGGTGCTTAAAGAAGTTAATATCCAAATAATAGCTGAAGCTAAGCTAAAATAATGCTCTCCAAAGTCATTGCTAGGCAAGAGGATAACTTGGTAAAGGTCTTTGCAATCCATATAGGAGTCACTTGATCTAAGTTGAAATAATGACTGGGTTGATCTGTAAATCAGTTTCTGTAATAGCAATTAAAAATCTTAGATCTAAAGACATGAGTGCCGAGGTTCCAAAGCTCATTTGATCATCTTCAGATGATTATCAGTTAGCTAATTCACTTTTATAAGTTTTAACATCTTTCTGATTGTATGTGGGTGATGCCTTGTCACCTCTTAGGATGTAATTTTTTCTTCTTTTAATGAAATTTCATTTTTACCTTCAAAAAACAACTGGAAAAAGGTTGAAATTTACAATGACCTATTCAAAAGTAGGTCCACATTCTACCTAACAAAATTGAGAAAAACTTAAATGCAATAATGAAGAAGCCTATTTAATCATTCTTCGATATGGCTCTCATGCTCATGTCTGCAAGCTACTTTAAAAAGACAAGTGTAAATCATCAAGGAGATGCAGGGTAAATTGATAGATTCAACCATCAAGGAGCAGGAAGGATTGATGTTTTGAGTAGAGGCACCGATGCTTCTCAATTTCAAAAGTTTACTATGCATCTGGACCTGGTAATTCATTTGCTCAAGAAGTTGCAAGTCATCAACTGGGTTCTCTCATTTTATTGTTTGTTATAAAGCACATTTTGCAACTTTTCCCCCAAGACCTTGGGCTTAAACAATAAGGAGGAGCTCAACCATATTTTCTACTCCTTGCATAAAAAAGGCATAACAGAACTTTGTGGAGAGCAAGGTAGTTAAAAGAATCAATCAAAATGTCAAACTTGAGATCTTCATCTTATTGGTGGCAGAAATATAATAACATCTAGTCAAATGCTGGAATGGTTGCAAACCAAGATATCTGCTTACACTACTACTTTCCAAGTTTTAGATCCCTCCAAAAAAACACTGACAGATCCACCTACCTCTATAACTACTACTTTCCAATCCTACTGACCACCAGATCCACCTAGGGACCTGTTTGCTTCTTTTCATTTGCTAATCATGCCTTTTTTTCGGATTTTAGAAATTACTGCTAGCATGGTTTCTCCTAAAATGCTTTTTCTATCTCGTCTCTTGAAGAATACACAAGGATTAGACTAGCTGAACGTGATGGCTGTTCAGCGGGCTGTGGAACCAATGATAAGCAATCCTGTAAAATAAGAAAAAGACAAAAGTATCCTTAACTATTCTTTAAATTTTCAAAGCATACCCCTGTAATGGGCAGTAGCTACTGTACCACCCCACCTTGATTTCACCCCCAACAACATCAACACCATCATAAAAGTTACCTACCTGCTCCAAGACAACTTGGTTTTTGCCTGGAAATCTAGAACATCGTCAAGCCCTCTACTTGCTCCAAGACAACTACCCAGAATTTCTCCCCAAGCAGGTCATCGCCTTTATTGTTTTAGTTGATGGTCTCATTAAAATTCAGCTGAATTTTGAGAGTAAACACGGAAATCTTATGGTTTAAGCACAGCTGCAGAGACAGAAGTGGAAGAGAGTGAAAACGAACCTTTATTTTTTCTTATTAATTTTGTATAGTTCTCGTTGCATCAGAACTGTATTATTCGTTGTTCTATGGTTTAATACCCGGTTTGTTATTGCTTTAATTTGTCGATCCTTTTCTATAGATTTGGTGGACTTTAATCTTGTTTCACAGCCTGAAAGAATCATTATAATTAAAATCCAGCTATTATCATTTTCAGAGCTTATTTGTGGACATTAATTTGTCTTCCTACTCCCACTAACTCTCACTATACTTGGGTTAGCGAGCTCTGAAATGAACCCACTTCACTGTGAGAAGTTTTTGTTCCGTCCACTTCCAACTTTCAACTATTGTAGCTACGAGGATAGTTGATTTGTTAGGCAGCAACTATGACCATTTTCAGAGAAAACTAGGTACCAGTAATAAATAAGGATGTTGGTATTTTCAGTTGGGTGGTGTTTCATATGTAGGGTGTTTCATAATTAAAGGAGTTTTTAAATGAAAGGCTGAATTTGGGATTAAAAAAAAATTTGACAATAGCTATAAACAGCACTAAGCATTTCATTACCCCAAGGCCAATACATGTTATGTGGGAGCATCTTAAAAGGAGTTCAGATTGGCGCACTACACAGTGCGCCCCACATGCACATCTCAACGTGTATTGAGAATATTTCACTTACTTGTCATGGGGAGATGTTCACAATACACAGTTGGGAATTGGAATATGCTGTGGGGAATGCCAGGGGAATTGGGCTTCGGTCAGTGCAAAGCCCGTTAGAATAGTCTTTACAGCCTTGCATTAGGAATATTTTTGTATTTATGTGTTTTATTTCGTAGGGAGATATTCCTAATATAAAGTTGCATGAGGCTGTTTGAACAGTGTAAGTCCGGGCTTGCACTGACCGAAGCCAAACTAGTGCCGGGGTGCTGATGCGATTTCTCTTAAAAAGGCATATTAAGTAGTTTTTTAAACTACTTATAACTTTATAAGTAATTTCCTCAAACCTCTTGGATTAAATAAGTAATTGTCCTTTGTTTTATTTATTTATTTTCATTTTGATCATAAAGTCTCCCAAAGTTACAATGGTCAATGTATAAGTTCCATTTGCTGCTTGATTCATCTTACGGGAAAGTATCAGTACCTTGGTCTTTGATGCAAAGTTCTAAGCCATACCAGGTCCAAATTTGGACCCATCTAGAGCAAAGAGCAGGGTCCATCAATCCATATCTGGCGGGGCCCACATCCAATTGAACCGAGTAAGAATGGCAACGGGGAGGGATCATATTCCCTATCCCTGACCTGTTCCAATTGGGGATAAAAATGACCCTCTATCCCCATTCCTTGATGGAGATGAATTCCCCATCAGGGACATAAATCTCTGAAATTTTTAAATTAAAATTATTTTTAAAAATAGATTTACTTAAAAGAAGGAAAGTTTTTAAAATAATAAAAACATTTTAAATATAATTTATATATTTAATATATAACAGGGGTAGAGCCAGGGTGGGGAATTCATTCTCCATTTCTGTTCCCGTGCCAAGTCAGGTATTATTGTGCAAAACCCAGAAATACAAATTCAAATGACACCCCAAAATGAAAGAAAAACAAAGATAAGGAGAAGCAAGCAAAGAGGATGCACAAATTTATGTGGTTTAACTTTTAGTCTATGTCTGTCTACCGGCAAAGAAGGAATAGCAATCCACTATGTAATCTATAATGGAGAGGAATATAGAGTTTTGTACTCACAACCTCACTCACAAAAAATCCCTAAATACACCCAATGTCTCACTCTATTCTCACAAGATAAGGATTAAATATACAAGAGAAAAACCCCCAAAATACATAACTCTTTGTATTTGGTTCGTACCATAAGTTGAATACGAATCGGGTCCATACCATCAGGTTTTCTCAACTTACTTTGGACCGGGTTCATAAAAGCCAGTCGCAAAAAAAAAAAAAAAAAGCACAACCATAACAGGTATCACTACCAATCCCTCCATCCCGAGTCCCACCCCATCCTTGCTAGGGCAATCTCCATCCTTAACCCCATCGGTTTGGGGAAGCCAGCACCCAATGAGGATGGAGAAAATTACCATTGAACTGAGTTTGACAATAAATTTAGTTCAATACCTAAAGGATCTGTTTGTGAAATCCATATTTGACTTCCATTTGATTAAAATATCCAGATTCCAAACCAAAACCTCAATGACCCTAACAAAAGACATAAGCCTACAAGAGACTGGTTTGTGTAAATGGCACTATGGCAGTCAGTTGCACCCAGGAACGAGAGAAACTGTATGAGAGGAGAAAGAACGAGGGGAAAAGAGGGGAGGTCGGCCAGATTGCTTTTATACAAAATGCTCAAATGGATATCTAACCAAGCTCATGGAATCAAATACGCAAAATACTCAAATGGATTTGACTGAAACATCTCCATATACTCAAGACTGGTGTGAACTTATTCCTGACAAACTGAAGGCTTCTGGTATCGTCCAAATGGGATCTTCTCCTGTGCTTACTGATGTTCTTAATGATATCAGATTGCCTACAAGTGCATATGAGATTGGTTCGAGGAGAATGTGGGCAGGGCTGCCAATGTATGCTTTACAGTTGGCTTTTTCTAACTACCCAGAACTCCTTGAAGTTCTTGTAGACCAGAAGAAGGTCTCACTAGAGTTCTTGGATGTTCCTAGTTTGCCCCAGTTGCCACCATTTTTCTTGAGGAAGCCTTCAAGCCAAAGCATAAGTGGTCATTCAAATTGCAATTTGATGATGACTTGTAGGTCCCGTGCTTCCTCTGCCTATGCTTCTTTAACTTCGCGAGATTGATAGGAGACAGAGAAATTCAGATTTGGATGAAGGGGATTCATTTTCAACTGAGACAGAATTGAATCACCAATGCAATTAGGTCATCAAAGTGGTTAATGAGATGACATTGCCAGGATCCTGCTCTGAGTTTAATGATTCCTATGTTGTCTCCCCTGCTGATCATAGAGATGAGAGGTGGAGTAGTTCAGTAGAGCAGCAAGATCCAAAGCCTTTCTTTACATACAAGCCTAAAGCCTTTTTCAGATAAGAGACCTACCATTAAGTCCACACAAGATGAGACTATTTCTGAGGACAAGAGGTTTGAAACCTTTGTTTGTAAAAAGCCTGAGAGAGAACTTGATCCTAATCCACTTAAAAATTCCAAAATGCATCAGGAACTTTCTCCAAATTCTAATGAGGATTGGTTGGATTAGAATATTTTGATGAATTGTGCCCTGTAAAGTTGCAATTTGATCCTTCTCCATTGAGCTTTGGGCCCAAGGAGTTGAAAGGCTATAGGTTGTTGAAAGGCAGTTTGCAAAATGGCAGGAAGGTTCTCAGTCATATCAAGATTTTTTTACTCCGTCCAAAATCACAAGCACCGTGATTTCTATAAGTTCTTCAAATCTTTGCATAACCATAGAATTGCATCAAATTTGTTCCTCATGTTGCTCTGATCTTGCCTCAACATCTCATTTTATTGATGGTTTGGCTGCGGTCATTTAGTTCTAGGCTTTGTTTAATTGTAGTTTAGTTATGCGTAGTAAGTAGTCTAGTAGTTTCTCTTAGTTGGATTGGCGCTCTCTCTCTCTCTTTTATATATATATATATATATATATATATATATATATATATATATATATGACATAGCAGTTAGGAAATAATAGCACAATAATAGTAGTAGGGAGATTTTTTAGTAGTTATGTAAGGAGAAGCTGGATTCTGTAATTTGGACCTGTGGGGATAAAATAAAAAAGTTCAAATGGCTAACTAATAGCATGACTTTGAGGGTACAATGGGTTCTAGTGAAGCAAGGGATAAATAGGGATCATTTGTATTGGCCCAGTTGCAATTTGGTCATTGGTATTCTTAAGTTAATTATGTGAGAGGTTGCATCTTTCTCCTCTCTTTGGGATGCTTATACTGCTTGTATATATTGATATTTTCTAATGTAAGTCAAAGTTATTTATCAAAAAATAAAAAATATATATAAACAAAAAGATCTCTTACATAATATTATAGCTTAAGATCTCAACATGGATCTTGATATGTCTGATTCTTGATTTTCTTTTGAAGTTAGAAATAGCAGCGGTGTCTTGTCTTGTCTTCTTGATTATTCATTCATATCTCATAGTCATACTGCCAAATTTGATTATTTGCAAGATGACTAGATCATTGACTCGACCTTTTGCCCAATAGATTTTATCTGGGTCATAGTCGATGAAAATAATTTTTATCTGATGAAGGGTTGCTTGCAGCAAAAATTTACAGATATGGAGAGAATATTTGTTGATTGCCAACCAAACTGGGATTCAGTCAGAGCAAAGCCCATTCAAACAGCCATCATAGCCTTGCATTGGGAATATCTTCCCATGAAATAAAACATAGAAATACGGAGATATTCCCAATGCAAGACTATAAAGGCTTCTCAAACAGTGTTCAAACAGACTTTGCTCTGACGGAAGCCGATCTCCTTGGCAACCACGTATCATGCCTTAGTTTTTTCAACATTTTGATGTTCTGTCTCCGTGGCAGCTCTGAATGATTGTCACGTGGACAACCATTAACTCAGAATTAATTGTCTAACAAGATTTATTTCACTGTTTGTTGCTTGGTAGACATTTTTGGGCATCACTCTATTGTTTGGTTTCTTCTTATACTTTGCTGGATCTGTGAGCTGAAGTGGAACAATGGTGTTCTTGTTGATTGTACAGGAAGATATATATATATAGTGTGTGTGTGTGCACACGATACACTGAACCTGTTGCTTTGCTACAAATTCGAGTCTGCCAAACCTCTATCACGGAACGGGAGGGACAAATTACCAAATATCAATATACCATTGCAAAGAGTAGTTTTCAACAACTCAGAACACATCTCAATGCATTCTTATAATCTTATGTCTGATTACACACTAAACCTGTTGTATCTGGCTCTTTTTTCTGGGGAAAAATTATACAAACTAGTGACCCTGATTAAACAATTTTTGGCAGCAACAGATTGCCTTCCTGGAAATATTCCATGTCTTCCATTCCAAAATCTGGTTAATGGTCTCATTCATAGAGCACTTGCTTAGCATTGTCACTGGCGGCGTGGTGCTATTGCGCCTATACACGTTTTGGTGGCACATATTGCACGCGCTCTTCTTCACATATGGCCTGCAGAATGATACCAGAAAAATGTAAGAACTAAATGCCTCAAGGAGGTTTTAATTAATTTCAAGCTAGGTTATTACCAGGCCCTTTTTGAATTATCATTGGGGAATGCGAAGAAATTAGAACTTTACATGATAGAATTTTACCTTTCAAAAAAATAATGATAAATTTTAAACAGCCTACCATTTTCTGTCTTCCCAATTTTCCATCCTGTTTTCTCTACCTCTTAACCTTAATCCTATTTTATATTTTATTTTTATGGATATGTGAATCGCCCAAAACCAGAAAATGGAAGAGTCCTGAACGTCCATAAATTCAATCTAAATTAAATTATGAAACATCTCAGCTCAACAGTCAACATCACCATCCACTTGTACACACGTGGAGTTGATGGAAGGCCTGGAATTTTGATGACATTGTATATCCCCCAAGCCAAAACTAAGAAACTACTCGATGTGATAACCACAATCCAATGAATAGTCGATTTTTTACGATCAGATTTTAACCAATACGACCCAGCTTGTTGCCAGTCAATTCAATTCTTAGGCAATCATTCAAAGAAAACAAGCAGTAGGCCTCCTTAATCCATATGCCAGGCTATCTCCATGGCAATTGTATAAACCATAGAGAATTATATATATAATGAATATATAAGTTGTGATGAAGTTATTATACGTAGTAACAAATAGTGTGATGTGGTGGAAAATTCTGGTCTTGATGTTTGGGGACTCGATGGGAATTCAAAAGTAATATTTCCATCACCCTCTGCAACTCATAAACCAACAATATAGCCTCATCCAGTAGTGAAGTGGGTCTGGCATTTCAGAAACAACAAGAACCTCAACTGATCAAAACATAGTAGAATACCCAGAAAAATCAAGGGTCAGGGTCAAGAAAACCCAGTGGTTCTAAGCATGGTTTTCAAAACCGGATCGGACTGGATGGTCAGACCAGAAAAGCCAGGAACTGGTCAGGTGACCAGTTCCATTTTTCCCCAAAACCGGATTTTTGCAGAAAAAACATTGATTTGGTCAGCAAACTGCTGACCCGGGTGGTTGAACCGTTCAAACCGTTTAATGGTTTTGACCTTTTTTTGTCAGAATGGGCTGACCGTTTGGTCTGTTCAACCCAGGAACCGGACCCCTGACTGGTTCGTTGTCCGGATCGGTTTTAAAAACCTTGGTTCTAAGTCGTACTATCCTCATATACTGATGAGTCAGCATCATGGCTTAAAGTATTGATACACCCAAATGTATCAACAGGGATGCAGATTCTACAATGGCTGAGGTTCTAGCAATGCTAAATGGCCTCCGTATCACAAGAAGTCTAGGCTTGACCAACTTGGTGGTCAAAGGCAACTCTAGCAACATGATAAAGTGGCCTGGGGAGAAGGTGGACCTTGGAGACTGGCTCACTACCTGGATGAGGCTAGAGATTTGTTATACTCCTTGAATGCAACCTTAATCTGGATTCCCAGGGCTCTAAACTCTGTAGCAGATAGTTTAGCCAAGCCTGGCACCAGGGAAAACCTTTATAGTGATAGTAATATGCCTTTGTACCCTATGTGAAGCTATCCTTCTTTGTACAGAATCTCATTTACTCTTTCTTTCTCTTTAATAAAGTTTCTCAAAAAATGTATCGACAGGGGTGTATTGGTGCTTTTTTTTATGAATGTGTATCGGTGCTTTGAACCATGCGCTTTTTGTTTTTCTAGGTGCCTGATACACCTGTTTACAGGTCTTTTTGGGAACCCTTTCTTTATTAAATAATATATATATATATATATATATAAGCAGTCTTAAAACTGAAATTTGAAAAAAAAAAAAAAAGGTGTGTGGTTCAAAGTGCCAATACACAGAGGTGTATCGATAATTTGAACCATGCTTGAAAGGCAAACCTGAAATTCTTCCGGGAGTGCTTCTGAGACTGCAAGAGTGTAGCAACCTGGAACAAATCTCCCTACAAAAGTTCAAATAAGAACTCAAGTTTAATAATCTGGATAATTTCAACAAGTTCAAATCCAATTCCTAAAGAATTAAAAGGCAATTCATAGCAACGCAAAAAAGTACTGAGCTTCAAATGCAAAATTGTCATCTGCCATCATCAAAAGATAAATATTAAAAAATATACCAACCATAATTCCCAGTTTATGCCAAATCAAAAGGTTCTAAAAAGGTCGTAGGAGATCATTTAAAGGCCATAAGGGTATAAATCAAATTACATTCAACTCAACTAAAAAAGATGTAGAACGGAAGCTTCTCATGATGTGATGAAACAACTGTTGAATCCCGAGTCCTACCCTGGTGATCATACTCATAACTCACATGGTTGAAAAAGATGCCAGAAGATAGAGACATACTCACCAATAAAATCCTTTAAGGGCTTGAATAGGAAAGCAGTCAGAGACCCAAGGTTAGTGAACAACTAACAAGCTCATGGCATACTCACTGAACTGAAGTTTAATATGCAATAGAGATGAGTCTGACCATAAACTGAATGAAGGTTCTATAGATATTGGAAGGGGTTAATTGTTTGTAGAAGCCTAGAAGGATACTCAGTTGTATGATGTGTACAGGACTACTAGTATTTTTAGAGCATGTGTCAGGTTTGAAGTTCCAATTTTTAACTGAATAAAGAAAAGAACTCCCCTTAAACGGGGGAGAAGATGATATGCAATAAGGAACAGGTTTCTCTCATGTAATGAGCCAGGACTCAGTCGCCCATATCAATCATGTTAACCCTACCTATCACAATACATGCATCACCTACACTGATATTGATTACTACCACAACTTGTCTCTCAAAACCAGTCTTGTCAATGTGGTAAAGCAATGGTTATTGATCACTCAATTGGACCTCCCTAGGTGATGACATGACTAGTTGGTGCCTAGCATTGACTAGTCGGCTGTAAAAAGATACATAATGAATTTATGATATTGATGCAATCTTGTATATAATAAACTTCAAAATTCAAATATACAGCAAAAGAATGATAAGAAACGAATAGTCTACAATCTTCATTTTGCGATATATATATAGATCAATAATGCAAAGAAAGATTTCATTAAATTAGAATGAAAGTACAAGAGGGAGAGGTAAGCAGTTAGCTCTCTTAACTCTCCCAAGAAAACAGTAAAAAAACAGAAAAATTACAAGTGAAACCAGAACAAAGCTGCCCTATTGACCCCTTGTTTAGCTAACCCATCAGCAAAGGTATTGGCAGTTCTTTTAATCCATAAAAATTTAACTTCCATGCCCTGAGTCAGATATATGAATTTTTTCTTTTCATTATTGTAAGCGCACGGTCCATTCTGCTTCTCCTTCAACCATCCCACCACCAGTTTGGAAGCCCCTTCTATTATCAGTTTGTTAATGCTCAGCTCCTTGGCTCTTTGTACACCTTCTAAAGATGCAAGAATCTCAGGCCTAAGGGAGCCGCTAACTCCAATGCCCAAACCCCGAAGGCCCTGGATTTCCAGCACTATTTTCATCAATGTTTAGCTTGAAAAAGCCATTGGGAAGAGGGATCCAAGAAAGGAATGAAGACTCTTTAACTGGGTGAAGCAGAAACTGCTCTCCAACATTTTAACAGACCATCCATCGAGAAGCTTTGAAAGAGTTCCAAAGTTCCCAGCCACTGTGACACTGGTAAAGATCAACTCTAAAATAGTTTCTTTACTTCTGTCCTTGTCTAAAAATAATCTTGAATTCCTTTCCTCCTAAATGGTCCAGATAATGGCAGCACTTCCACCCAAACAAAGAATAATATCATTCCCTAGGTTTGGCAAAAGTTTTTGTGCCAGCTGCAAGCCTGATACAACCCTCCCCCTTTATCCAGGCTTGGGAGTTGGGACCGGTAGTGTAAGACAAGCTCACACTGGCGGATAAGGCACAATCATCTCCTAAGGCACTATGTGGGTGACCTCATATGCATCATTCCTCGATTTATCCATTACATTAGATTAAGCAGCGACATCTGATACACTAATACTCCTAACTGTCATGCCATGTATTTTCTGAATTCAAAATTCCAAACATTTGTGTTACTTAAGTTACAAAATGTCTTTCAATGCACAACAAGATGCAGTCTATTACACAAGTACTATATGGTAGAATTAATGGGTAATATCCAGAAGCTTTTTTGCAACAGCATCATTTCTAATTTATACATATGAAATGTATTTTGCTAGATTGATTTTAGTATAATCTCAGGGATTACTTAAAAGAAACATAAATAAAATGATCAAAAGTCACTGAATTGAATATTCTATAGTTAACCTATACCAAGAAGAGATCAATTCTTGTGCAGGGGAATTAGGTTGTCTGTGGAGTGAGTGGCCTTTAAAATATCTAGGTCTCCCTCTAGGTGCAAACCCAGAAAAGAAGCTGGCAGCATGAAAGAGAAATTATATCTCCTTGGGGGGAAGGATTACTCTTATCAGAGCCACCTTAGCAAATCTTCTAGTTTAATATCTCTCAGTGTTTAGTATGCCTCAAGCTATTGGGAAGAAATTAGAGAAGATAATGAGGGACTTTCTATCGAAACCTGATGAGAAGAAGAGAGATCATTTAGTTAGATGGGAAGTAGTAACTAGAAGGAAGGATTTGAGAGGGCTAGGCATCGGAAGACTTAAGGAGAGGAATGAAGCTCTCTTAGGCAAGTGGTTATGGAGATTCCCAAGTGAGACAGATAGGTTGTAGCACAAAGTGGTAACCAGAATTCATGCGCTCTTAGAGAATGGATGGGATGCTGGAGTTTCCAATAGGGCTTCGAGCTTGTCACCTTGGAAGGCAATTCACAAAATTCTCCCCCCTCGCTTCTTAGTCACATCAAATTTGATCTTAATTCAAGTAATAAAATCAAATTCTGGGAAGATATTTGGGTGGGGGAATCTCCTTTAAAAACCCTCTTTCCCTGCAGTTTTTCTCTTTCATCCTTCAAAGGTAGACCTGTTGCTGATTTTCTTGCCCCCTCCCCACCCTTGTCTGGTCCGACTTGGAACCTAGGACTTCGCAGAAATGCTTGGGACTCAGAACTGGAGTCTGTCTTCTCTACTTCAGGTGCTTGATGGGGTGTGGCTTGACACTTCTAAACAAGACACTAGACTTCGGTCTCCCCATCCACCAGGTGCTTTCAGTTGTGCCTCTTTTTTCAAGTCTTTGTCTTCTCCTACCCAACCCGGGGAACCCTTCCCTTTACAGGAAGCTCGGTGTCGACCTATCCCTCACAAGGTGGGTGCTTTCTGTTGGGAAGTATATCATAGTGCAATTAACACTAGTGATCTGTTGCAGAGGAAAAGACCTAGCTGGTGCCTTTCACCAAATTGGTGCTATTTATGTAAGTCAAATGGTGAGAATGCTTTTCATATTCTTGTTTCCTGTCCTCTTGCTAGCAGAAGAGGGGAAATATTGTGGAGATGCACAAGGGCAGCAATAGTATGGGTAATATGAGAGGAAAGAAATCGGGGATTATTTGAAGATAAGGAAAGATGCAAGGCAGAAGTGACAGAAAGTGTTATGATGAAGGTGATCTCATGGGTGAAAACACTGAACTTATTTTCAAATTTTATAGTGGATGATATGATCAGAAATTGGAGGATGGTTGCTTCTTCTTCCTCAGCTGAAAGGAAGATCCTGAAGGAATAGGTGCCCCCTGAACCAGGATTTGTCAAATTAAATTTTGATGGCAGCAGTTTCAGAAACCTAGGAAGATCTGGAATCGGAGGGATTATAAGAAATGAAAGAGGAGATGTGTTGGGGATTTATTCGGGTCCTATTGGAATGGGTAATTCCATTACAGCTGAACTGAAGGCAATGGTATATGCGATACAAAAAGCTAAGGAGATGGGGGTGGAAAGAATGGTTGTGGAAGGGGACTCCAAAGTTATTATCAGTTGGCTAAAACAGCATGACAACACACCCTGGATATTCAGAAATGACATCAAGAAGATTAAAAGTTTATCCAAGGATATGCAACTATCAATTCAGTGGACCCATAGAACTGCAAATGGATTTGCAGATCAGCTAGCCAAACAAGGGGTGAACAGGGATTACTGCTTCTGGGCCCAATTGTAAAAGTGAAAATAAATATGTTAGTGGATGCACTGTAGTGGGGTAGCAGAGGCTAACTATAACCCCTGTAATTTCTCTACATTAATAAAATTTCATTTTACTGATAAAAAAATATATTCTATAGTTTTTTTCTTGGTACAATAGTGAAATATAGAATTGCACAAATGAAAATAAGAATAAAATAAGTGATACACCTAAAAACTTACCAATTCGCAACCAACGAGCAGCCCAGCTTCTACTTGGGTCCATGACTGAAATTATTCTATAAAAAGAATACAAAAAGAGACTATCTTTAAACTTTAGATCTCAATTATCTCTAATTGGAATATTTCTGAATAATGCAGCTCTAATTTGTTTATGGGTATAACGTTAATCAAATTTTCTCCAGTTCAAGATAAACAATCATGATATTGATAAAAAAAAAAAAAAAAAAAAAAAAAAAAGATAAACAAACATGACAATAAGAGATGACAAACAACAGAACCATGAAAGCTACCAAAAAGAGAATAAAGTTTTCATGTTATCCAATGGCATGGTGAAATCAACCTGAACTAAGGGAAGATAGATGCACCATTATTTTCTTTCCATAAAGTGAGTATCATTTGAGTTTCAAAGTGTAGCTAGATACCCCTTCTACATTTTCAATATTTAATTAACAACCATATCCATAGGCATTTAAACGAAGTTAAATTCTATTAAGAAAGCAGAAATGATGAAATAATCAGGTAATCAACAGGACAAAACATACCCAGTAAAATTAGGAGTTGTGCAATCCACCACACGTTCGTGATCTTTGTCCATGTTAAAGAAGGGGCAATTTTCGCAGCCTGATTCTCTAAACTATGTGCTCACCACCAAAAGAACACGTCAACATGCCAAAAATATGGAAAATGAGAAACAAACTTTAGGCAAATAAAGCAAACAAAGCTAAAAGATAGAGCATTTTTTTTAGATATTATCTATCGATTCATACTGTCGATCAAAGAAAAAAGAAAAAGAAAATCGCTTCCAGGTCATTCACTGCAGAATACGAGTGAAAAAGTTAAAGGAATGAAAACAAACGAGTGGAAATAAGACTTTTCGATAATGCTCGGCAATTACTAAATTTAAGGAAGAACTTAAGCTCCGTGAGCTAACCCAGACAAGGAGGAAGAATAAATGAACCCTAACCCTAGAAACAAGAAATATAAAGCATCAACAATAAGAGAGTAAGAGAAGAAAATAAACCTTGGATAAGACGACTACCTGATCATAAGTTTTAACGAGCCTGCAACGAAGGCAAGCCCTGAGCTCGTGGCCGAAGCTAGTCGGAATCTGCGCAACGCTTCCCATTTTCAGAGGATACCTTTGAAACCTCGAAATAGGGATGGCAACGGCGCGGGTTTAGTAAATTCAGACCCTAACC
The DNA here is from genome assembly GCF_056320005.1 of Nelumbo lutea. Lineage (NCBI taxonomy): Eukaryota > Viridiplantae > Streptophyta > Magnoliopsida > Proteales > Nelumbonaceae > Nelumbo > Nelumbo lutea. Next base: position 21,047,087 of record NC_142691.1, on the reverse strand, counting down.
GCCTCTCTAACCCTCGCAAGTCGCAACCAACCCGTACCCACCCCAAAACGCAAAACCCTCCCTCATCCAACCTCTCCACATTCGAAGGGTTAAGGCGGATTTAAAACTCGAATCTAATTTTTTATTACTTTTTATTATATATAAAAATTAAATAAATTCTTTAATTATTTGATTTACATATATAAAAAATGCATAAATTATCAATTATCTTTTTCATAAAATTCAAAATATTATTAATTCAACACTTAATACATAAAGTTTATATGCTTTCCAATAATATATGAGTTGGAGGTTGGGCTCCTAATATTGTGTAGAATCCTAAAACTTGTCCCCATCCTTCAAACAAAGAAAACTGCCCCATGGCATAGAGTAGGGGCAAATACCCACCGGGTAGGATAGAAATTGCCATCCCTATGTTGAAAGGACCTCCCTAAAAATGGTAAAATATAAAAACTTTCCTTGAGATTTTTGACAATCGTAAAAACTTTCCGTATGGTTTCATTTTCATAAAAACCTCCCTTGAATTATTGGAAAAACCTGAAGTTATCTCATATTTTTTATTGTCATGTTGGTCTAATGCTTATTTTTTTTTAAACAAAAACAAACTTCATTCATCCATCAAAAAGTTCATACATGATGGTCCAGGTTCTGTAGTTTGGATATTACATATACAGGCAGTATAATCTAATTCATGAGCAGCTTTATTATAAGTTCTATTTATATATTAAAATAAAGAAAAAAAAAAGGAAAATGATGGTTCAGCCCAAGGTCAGAATTCATATGCCTAAAGTATAATCAAGGTAAGTGCCAGTTTGGAATTGATGCCAATTTACGAAGAGACATTAGTGCATAGGGTGAGAATAATTGACCTTTTGAAATGTTGTACTGCAGTGTAAATCAAAATTCTGCAATGAACCTATCTGTACTACCCAAAAAAAAAAAAACTTCAAAATATCCTCCTTTAGGTGCAGTATTTGTATTTGCTAATCCGCTCCTTCAATGATGCTCTCACGATCTCTTGATGATCAGTCAAAATAGTCAGATTTATACTCTTATATATCAAAATAATTGCTTTCCTATGGCCATATATTGCTGCCCACACCATTCTGCTTGTGTACTTGGTGAATCCTTCTTCAATTATTGGATTAAACGGCCCATCCATATAGATGTAAACCTCCGTTTCTCTTTGTTGTGAGAAAGCCTCTTTGTTCATCCTGCCACCACTTCATAAGATTTTGCCACCACTTCACTAGGATCTAGAATATTATGTTTGTGATTTTTTTTATTTTGCATTCTCATATCAATTAGGGGTGTAAATAGGTCGAATTTAATTTGAATCAGGCAAAATTTGAATTCGAATCTGATTATAAAATTTGACATCTGATGGATATTGAAAATTAATATTCGAATCAGATTAATCTATGTAGTCATAAGATTTTGCCACCACTTCACTAGGATCTAGAATATTATGTTTGTGATTTTTTTTATTTTGCATTCTCATATCAATTAGGGGTGTAAATAGGTCGAATTTAATTTGAATCAGGCAAAATTTGAATTTGAATCTGATTATAAAATTTGACATCTGATGGATATTGAAAATTAATATTCGAATTAGATTAAATATTTAAATATTCAATTCGATTTGAAATCAATTAATTAATTATTTTAGGTGATTAATAAATATTTTATTTTATATAAAGTATATAAATATATAAATTATTTATATAATTTAATTATTATATAAAATATAGAAAATATTTGAACATTTTATATATTATATATAAGAATTAAATAATCAATTGAATTCAGATATTTATCAAATTAAATCAGGTCATATCCGAATTTGAATCCGATTAACTATTTGGTATTAATAGGATATCCAAATTTGACCGATTAGATATTCGAATTATCTGAATTCAATTCGATTATGTTGAATCTTGAATTTAAAACCGGATTATCGAATACCATTGACACACCTAATATCAATCTGAATAATATAAAAAAAATGCAATGTGATTTTGTTTGATATCTAGAGGCTGCCATTTTGTTTTGGTATTTACCATTTCAAGGAAAAATTATATAGGCTCCTACCTTCAAGCTCATCTAGATTTTATTTTGGCCTAAGGCATTAGGTTTTCAAAAATACAATTTATTCTTACACCTATCAATTTACATGAAAAAAATACTAAATACTCACAAAATAAACTTGCAATTTTAATTAAAAAAGATCTCCAAGTTATATTGAAATTTGGCCTTTTAAATTATATTGAAAATTTCTCTAATAAGTTGTAAGGGTAATCTCATAGCTTTGAAATCTTCCTTGTTGGAATAAAGATGGAAGGGAGGTAACTACAGGTTTTGGGTAAACTATATGGGTGGTTTTTATGAAAGTGAAACTTCAAATGAGGTTTTTATGATTATTAGAAACTTTAGGGGAGGTTTTTATATTTTATCCAAAAATTAGAGGGAGATTGCAATTTTCAATAGAGGGGAAGCTCTTCACTTTAGATAAATTTGGAGGGAGATATGGATAGGCTTGGCTCAACCTCAACCCAACCTAACCCATTTACAACATACATTTGCTACAATAGTGTCGTAGCCCTATGCTCAAACAACTAAATTGGAGACCTTGATTCGTTGCCATGGCCCCACCTTGAATTAAATGAAGTGATTTCCTAGTGGGGCCACTGCAGTATTGTCGACACAAATTTGTGTATTTCAATTAGCACAAAATATAAAGTCAAATTACAAAAATAAATTTGTAACAAAAAAATATAAGGGAGTTTAACTCTCATTGATTTCTGCTCGATGATGTGAGCAACCTCTGATTAACGGTCGAATTTGGTGAAGACGAGGGCTTTTGGTGTGTTTCTCGTACTTCTTGAAGTGTTGATGTAAATTTCCTTATTCCTGGTGCTTTGGAAGATTTGATGTAGATTTCTTCACTCTAGGCTTTGCACTTGATCGACTATGAAGGATGCTTCTTTAAGAATGGCCCTTTTGTAGTGGCTTGATTTTCTTGGGAGAGCTTGAATTCAAGTGTGTTGTTGAGAATGAAGAAACTTTTTCCTTCTTTCTTCTCTCTTGATCATGCAGTTGCTGGAGTTTGTAGTAGTTTGTGGTTATTTGCAATCTTCGGTATTGGTGTTTAAGAGCTTTTTGTAGTGTAATTGTTGAAAAGGAGAAAAAAGGACCCTTTCTCTTCCTAGGCAAGGCTATTTTTAGCCAAGGATCAAGCCACCTCAACCCACTTTGCTAACCAATCCAATGTGAATGGGGTGTTGGGTTAGAAATAACTCTGATACATGTACCATTGTGTGGGAGTTAGTGGTCTTGCCATTGGGACCACCCTATTACAATAGGATATTGACCATATTGGACTTAGTACAATTGAATCCTGCCACTAAGTCATATTTATGTACGCTAGGGCCTTGGGCCCATGGAGGCCCATCTTACTTCGATGATGGATTCATTTGCAAATGTTGTTTGGCATGGATTGTTTTTCTTAGCATTTCTTTGAATGATATTCTTTCTTCTTTGTCTCTTTGAATGAATATCATTTAAATGCTTTTTATCCATTTATGTCTCTAAATATTAAGCAATATTGGTGATATTGTTATAAACACCCATCTAGTTTTACTATTTTATAAATAGATTAATGATTTCAAAGTTATTGATACTTTTTTGGGGGTGGGTTACTCGATAGGACATTGATTTTTTATTGTTAAATATTAAATTTCAAATTAAATGATATTGTAGTTGCCCCTTAGTTTGGGGTCATTATCTAGATAAAACATGGTAAAACTCTTAAATCAAATAAAGAGCCTACCCTAAATGTCTATTATAAATAATTAACGAAATGAAAAAAAAAATTCAAATTAAACCAAATAATTACTTGCTGAAAATTATTGAATTAAGTAAATAATAATAACAATCAATTATTTATAGAAATAAATAATAATAAAAATAATAATACTAACAATCATTAAGTAAATAATAAAAAAGAAATAACAACCATTAATTATCGTTAATGTTTACTCAAAGCATGCCCCATAATAATTACCGAATACAACAATTAAACCTTAAATAAGAATCAATATTTATTCATAGTCATTAAAATTGTTAAGCCAAATCATTAATGTTTATCCTTAAATGCAAATTATGAAGTAACAAATCTATTATATAATAATTATACTTGGCTGGAAAAAATTATTTAAATAATTATAGATTTAGTTAATATTCTTACTATATAACAAAAAATTTAAATTAAATACTTTACCTTCTGATGAAATACGGTTTTGTATATGTTATGTTTTATCATTCTAATGAAATACTTTACCTTCTATCACAAAAAAAAAATGCAGTTATTGATTAAAAAAAGTAGAAGAATATGATGTTTGCGCATATTTTTCCATGTGATTTGTGTCCAATAATCATTTTTCTAACACAATTTCTAGGGCTCATCAGTCACGGCTGTATAGATTGATCATCTCTGCATATCGATGCCAAATTATCACTTGTTCCCCAAAGGATTTGCTCCCTATTTATCCCTTTTCTAGGAAGACAATCAGCTAAACGCCTACACCATTTGCCAATCTCAGAATCCAAGTTAATCTTCTATTTAAAACTCTTGAAAACTGCCTGATTTACTTCATATTTTATCTAAACCACCATGAGCCAGGTTTATTGTTTCATCCACGTTCTTATAGTCCTGGATCACCTTCTACTTAGAGATTTGTGATGCAGAGTGACCTGCTGTATCTTAGTCCATAAAGTAATGCAATAAGCCTTCCAGTTGATGCCAACATTATTCGCCATTAATCTGTTATTAGCAGCTGCAAGTTCTATATTAATTATCAGTTTAGGGGCCATCTGAAAACAATCAGTGTGGCTGAACTGAATTACTTATTGCTATGTGTTTTAGTTGATAAAGAAATTGAATAAGTATTGGAGGACATACTATTCAATGCAGTTTTAGCTTCAGCTGTAAAGGAATTTGTAGCCTCTTAATAACTTATTCACTACAAGACAAAGCAATAAGCAATTCAGCTCCAGCTGTTAAGGAGTTTATAGCCTCCTTAATAACTCAAACCATTAGCTATACTGAAACTTTTTTGCGCAATTCTAAGTCTATTACTACTAATTTTATGATAAAACAACAAGCTACTATATATAACATGGACATCCTCATCCTCATGTGTGATGACTTTGTTCAACTTTGATTTAGATAGACATACAGACAGATAGATAGAGAGAGGGAGAGGACAATTGGGGCTCGCCAAATCAAGAAACCAAAAAATAAAATAAAATAGATAAAGAAGAGGGAAAGGAGGAACTCACCGGAGATGACGCCGGAGTAGAGGTAGGAGCTGAGACTACGTATGGCTCATTGTTGACACCTTAATAACTCAACCTAACACGAACGGCCGAAACAGGTGTGTTTTTGAATGGAAAACTTGTTAGATTTGGGTTGGCAAATTTAGGTTTTGATGGTTTGGGTGTATCTCCAAGAGAGGACCAGTTGAGGTTGAAAGATATTTAGGCGTTGTTCCACAAATTGCTCATTAAGATTGTGATTCCCGTTGACCAACAATCTCATGTTCTTTTTCAATCGAAGGTAAGTTTCTTTCCTGGGTGATATCCAATGAATAACTTTACTACCTATGGAAAAGATAACAAAACGTTATGGGACAAAATTATCTCTTCAAATAATGACATAACGTTGTTCTTCACGGCATGCGCTACACAACACACATCGCACAACACACACTGCACAACGCATACTACACAACATGCACCACACAACATGCTTTACCCAACCTACCTCTAACAGTTGGACCATCTGCACACTAATTTGATTGACCCATAACGACCAGAGCCTATAATGTATAGCCATGCGCTAACTCAGCAATACATAGCCAACCAAGCCAACTGACTCGGTTGATGATGGCCAGAGCCCAAAGCAAGAAGAACACCCTGCCTCTTAAGGCTAGAGGGCAGTCATCGAACTCTGCACACAAGCAATCAGATCAAAGCTAGTTAAGGAACAACCAAAACACGAAGAGCACAAGGCTCCCTAAGACCAAGTGCCACTGAGCATCCCCCAAGTGATGAGAGCTCGAAAGCACTTCGACTAGCGAAAGCCAAAGACTGAAGATCTCAGCTACCTTTGACCTCAACCAAGATTAGACTAAGGCTTACAATTGAGTATGACAAAACAAAAGAGAGTGGAGTACACAGCTAGGAACAAAAAGTGAATTTTTCATTAATTAAGAAAATAACTACAAGTGTAAAGGCTTGGCATACCGAGCCATGTACATCATCAACAACAAAAAAGGGAACAAACACCAAAAGCAAGTCAGCAACAGCGGTGGTAGCCAAACACCTTACTCCTCGACAAAAAACTCCTCGGCCTCCTTGGGCACTTCGACGGAAACGGTGTTGCCCTCGGTAGGTGTAACGGGATCATATGGGCCTAAACCATGTATCACTTCGATAGCATTAGAGATCCGACATGCAACCTTGTCGCAAAAAAGGTAGAATCCCCCCTCCCAGACGCGCAAGGCAAAATCATCCACCTTGTGTTGGTGCTCCTACGAGGCCTTGAACATGGTGATCGCCTCCTCTCCTGCCCAGGCCACCCTCTTGTTGGCCTCCTTCTTCAATGCCTTCCATGCCCCCTTCATGCGGGAGGTGCGGTCCTCGATGTCGCACTTCAACTGATTATTCTCAGCCTCGAGCTTAACCAACCAAGCCCTTGCAGCCTCAAGCTCAGTTGATCGAGCCCTTGAGCACTCCACCTAGGCTTGCCCTGCCTCGTAAAGGCATCACACCATCCGAAAGCGAGCAAGCACTTTGCAAAAAAGGAATCAATCGTCAACATAGCAGAGGTAACCGACCAAACTAGGAATGACTAAGAAGTAAGAAGACTTATCGTTGTGACCTGGCGCAAAAGTGCGCTTTCCAGAACACCGCTCGAAGACCTGACTAGTTCATGCCTGATGGCTAGAGTTAGCAGACCCTGAAGCAGCTGCTCTGGGACGCCCTTTGTCTCCATCCCATCCTCAAGCCGAATGTTCCACTATGGCACGTAAACAACGAGATTGTCGCTCTCTGGCGCATTGCCTCGTAATGAAGGAGAGTGGGTGGCCTGAGCACCCTCCTCAGGGTCAACCACCATTACCTCCTTGTCAGCCTGCCTTGACCTCTTCAGTTGCCAAGGAGTGTGTTCTGTGGACCTCGTCTACATCTCTTCATTTCGGGGCTGAGCCCCTTGAGCCATTACAGCTTGCACCCTATCTACCACGGCCCCCATACGGCGAGAGATCTCACGAGTAGCCATCTCGACACCTGTGCAAAACAACACATCAGCACTGAGTAAAAGAGTTCAGGACAAGGAGAAATTGAAGGTGTCAACACAACAAACAAATCGACTGCCTCACTCATTAGCTTGACACTGATCAATTTCGAGAAGGACATGTATTCCATCACATCGACCTCCTCGGTCATCCCTACCGATGCCCTCTCTTCCTCGATGAGCTAGGCCAAGTCAGGTGCTTTAACTTTTGTCCTCGGCTTCTGGAGCTTGGTCGGTAGGGGCGAGCCTCCAGGACAACGCACGAAGGCCAATAAAAAACTTAAAAGAGTTTGGCATTAATTGGACAGGTTGTACCTGATACCACTTGAACACCTCGATGAGTCCCTCACATAGCGGAAATCTCAACCCGACTATCAAATTGTGCTTGTACACACAAAGCTCGCCCGGTCAAGCATCTATGGGCCTTTTACCAGCTCTTGGGCACCTAAGTTTGTATCCCTCGGGAATACAGTACAAGGCTTGGATCTGAACTATGTCCCTGAGTGTCAGACAACATGGCATGGTCTCGAATCAACGACCAGCACGTGGAGTAAGGTCGACCTCCCTAGTTGACGGCCCCTCCTCGGCCTCAATGACCCGCTCAGAATCAACTACCACAAACTCCTCGGCTCGGATCCCTAATTGTTAGCCTCATGGGTATTGAACATAACAGCCTCGACAAGAGACCTCGGCTCGGACTCAAGACAAGATGAAAAGGAAGCATAAGAAGAAGTGGAGGAAGGGGAAGAACGAGAAGAGTCAAAAGACAAGGAAGACATCTTACCAAACTTTGAAGTTTTTGATCGCAAAATTAAAGCAACATCAGGCCGAAGACTACCTCTTGACGAGCTTTAAGAGCACCTCCTTCACAAATGACAAAGTAAAAATGCTCTTCACCCCCTTTTATAGGGCCTTCAACAATCCAGAACAAACGCCGCCCTCTGACATCTCGGGAAGATGAAACGATGCCACTGCCCTTCGCACACGTGTAGCCTTAGGAAGTGAAATGGTGCCTCTACCAACCCATCTCAGAAACGGTATTGGCCTCGAGCTTACTGGTTCTCCTAGAAAACCGATTCAACCCCAAGTTGATCAACCTAGATAAGACACTCAACCAGACTTCACATTCAAGTTCCTCAATCAAGAACTAGAGAGCTCTTCCATGCCACATCGTGACTGAGCACTACACTCCTCGACTTCGAAACTAGGGGAGTGGTGTTTAGGTTATGGTTTCAGTGGCCTTGGATGCCACATGTCACCTCCGTGGCTGCTTTATCACTTTGGCCACATTGACACCATGTCATCAGATAAACGCGACAAAGACAAGGAGAGCATTGTACGGATAAGGAGGATAGCTCCACCGGGGATTAGGTCTTACCCCAAAGACCTCGGTGGACAACGTCATCCCAACAACCCCGGAAGCCTCATTTGAATTAGACACAGATCTTTGGCTATAAGTAGGTAATCTCCGCTCAAGGTAAGAGACTTTTGACTTCTTGCATCCATATTGTTACTCTGCTTGGACCAACAATGTTTTCTCAACTACTTGGCCGACCACCCATTCTCTTCACTAACTTGAGCGTCGAAGTACCTACCTAGGGAATAACTCCTCAAGCCTCTAACCACTTTCTTGGTTTCAAATCTTGGAGTGCAGCTTCGTCCTTCCACCTCGGCTCTACCCAGTTAGCAGGACTATCTGGCTGCAACCTCAGTTCAAGCAACACCTTGGATCGAGTAGCATCAAAAACATTTTTGGATTAAATAAGAACATGGGTGAGAGATTTAATGGAGAGGGAAAATGTTACAAACATTTACTATTAGTGCCTAGCCAATGACCATATTTAGAGTTGGTCTTAACCCAACCCATTTGATTTATACCTTTGGTCTATCAAAGAGGGTCAATAGGGGTTCAAAGATTAAGAGAAAATAAGGGAGGGAGATGGTACAAGCATTTATTTTTAGGTAGGATGAGAGAGAGAGAGAGAGAGAGAAAGAGAAAGAGAGATTATTATAAAAAGTAATGATAGTTTTTAATAGAAAATAGAAAAATTAAGAAAGAAGATCATTTTTATTGCCACTTCTTATATTTTTAATAATTTAATTTATTGGGTAAAATACAAAAATCTCCCTCGAAGTTTCTGACAATCATAAAAACCTCCCCTCTAATTTTACTTTAATAAAAACCTCCCCTAGGCTTTTAAAGAATTTGACAAAAACCTCCCTTCCGTTACTGACCCAAACGAAAAACATTAAACAGGTGCAATAGTTTTTTTCAAAATGTCCATTTTACCCTTTTATAAATTAGTTTATATACTTTTACTAAAATACCCCCATTTGAAAATCGACCAAAAACTCCCTTCGACCTATTTATACTTTTCTAATCCCTAGACCCAACTATACGAAGAATGCAACTCTTTGATCTTTCATCTGAACTATATCAGTTCAATAAAAGAGTAATCCTTGTTCAATGTCCCTTTAAACTCCATCGACTCAAGACGAGGTAGTTGTTGAGTCCTTCACCACTCTCTCTCTCTCTCTCTCTCTCTCTCTCTCTCTCTATCTATCTATCAATCAATCTATCTATCTATCTATCTATCAATCAATCAATCTAATATATATATATATATATATATATATATCACTAGCTTGGTCTCTTTGTTGAACAAAACATGGCGAAAGCTTCACTGAAGTCTACTCCAAGAGCAAGAAAGAGGGGTTGAAGTGGAGAAAATTACTCTAAAACATGCCAAGGATGGAAGCACTTTCACTAGATGCTAAGGTTCATCTTTTCAATCAGTAGTTCATCTATTATTTAGTTGTTCTATTCGTCTAAGATTTTTGGGCTTTTAGAAGGTCTATTTGTTAAGCCTTGCGATTTGTTTCTATGCATCTTCATCTATTGTTTCTCGGTTTCTAGGAGGAAGTATGTGTAGTATTTTGATTCTATGAGGATTTGTTTCTAATGTCGCTAAATTGTTACTATCACTACTCAAGTACTGGGCTTAAGGTAGCATCTTAATTTTTACTAGTTAATGATGGGAGTTGGGTTTCTATTGATTTGCAATGAAGAATATAATAAGGATGTCCTCGTGGTGCTTATCGATATGCATAGTTCTAGCCTTAATTCTAAGATCAAGATGAATTTGGGTACTTCCACGCTTATTTTCTTTTCCCCACTAACACATTGAATTATTTGCTTTTGATAATTCTCATTTTGATGTCATAATATTAATAACATTATTGCAAATGCTTGTTTACTATACCAGGAGCAAGGAAGCTCAGAGATGGAAGAGGAAGCAGAAGCGGAAGTAGAAGAGTAGATTATAAGATATATTCGTAGAGGCCATTTTGAGTAACCTTAACGTATGGGTTGATTGCCACCTATAAATGCTTAAACCAGATGTGATCCAATTTTGTTAGTGGAATCCATTTCATAATAGCAATCTAATTTCAACTCCACATCCCCTCTCTCTCTCTCACTCTCTTTCTCTCTCTCTCTCTACAATGATTTAGATGAACATGCCTATAAATGAGTTATTCGGTGTCTTCGCAATTCTAATGGAACGATTGACTACTAATACAAGGAATGATGTAGTTCTTATTCTTGAATAGCCTAAATAGTATTGAGTATAGAGCTAACTAAATTCACTATCAAATCCAATGGATTGCTTCCCTTGAAAAACAAACAAACAATAAGTGTAATAATGTATTTAGTAAAAAAAATAAAGGATTTCAATTATTGTGAAATAGAACTGTCTCTTAATCTAATCTAACAATGTTGATAGGGCATGAAAAAATGCCCATTGGCAATTGGATCAACATTTCACTAACCCTACTCCTGTAGGTTGTTTATTTTGCAAGGCGGCATGGGCTTGTCACATAAGCATTGATTATGGGTGTAAGCAGCCACAGGGAAAATGTTTAATGGCCTCCCTTGTGGTATCCCTCCACAAAGTTTGTTTGCCCTGAAACTTGCATGCCTGAGACTCTATAGGCCTAGAAAGTTGTCTAGGATCTCGTCATTGAAAACATTGATGTCTTGCCACTAAGAGCATTGATGGGCAAGTTGAGCCATTGCAACTTTGGTAATTGGACTAAGCTTGCAGGGATGGTGCCCTTAATCTGGTTCGTTGTAACATCAAACATTTCTAGTTCAATCAGGTTTGAGACTGAATCTGGAATTTGACCTGAAATTCTGTTGCTTGCCAAGTTCAGCAGTTTCAAACCTGAACCTTCACAGAATTTTGGAATCTCACCTGTGATTTGATTGTTTAAAATGTCTACAAGCTCTAGAAATCTGATTTTGTTAGTGTCTAAAAGCATTGATAGTGGCCCAACCCATAGAGTTGATTTGAGTGGAGATCAATAGAGGAAAGCGCATCTGAAATGTTCGATCTCAACTGGTTGTATACGAGTTTAATCTTTTGTAAACTTGACATGTTTACGAAGAAATTTCAAAACCCATCTTGAAGAAAGTTGTTAGAGTGATCAATAGAGTTCAAAGAAACCCCATTGTCCCAAGCATCGAATGTAGCTTCTTTGCCTGATTGGAGTAAGTTTTAGTGGTGAAAGAGTCAATGACTGCCTCTTCTTGAGTTGATGGAGTTAAGGGACATTGAAAGAGGAGGAATAAAATGACAAAGACTTTTCAAGATTACTCTTTTTCGGAACCAATAGAGTTTGGATTAAAGATCAAAGAATTGCATTCCTCATACGGTTGAGTTCAGGGATTAGAAAAGGATAAATAGGTCGAAGGGCATTTTTTGGTCGATTTTCAAATGGGGTATTTTAGTAAAAGTATATTAACTAACTTACAAAAGGGTAAAATGGACATTTCAAAAAAACGATGCACTGGTTTAATGTTTTCCGTATGGAAATGAGGTTTTTTCAAATTCTTTAAAAGTTTAGGGGAGATTTTTGTTAAAGTAAAATTAAAGGGGAGATTTTTGTAATTGTCAGAAACTTTAGGGGAGGTTTTTGCATTTTACCCTAATTTAGAAATAAATAACCATATGTTAAAAATGAGAGGAGGAGATCATAAGGAGTTCGGATCTGTTCCTCACAAAAAATGCCTCACGGCTCATTTTAGTCATGCATTCGGAACATCTTTGAAATTGAAAATTTTTATTCATGGGGATATGTTCCTGATGCACGACTGGAACAAACTATGAGGTCAATGTGAGGCATTCTCTATGAGGAGCAAATCTGAACTCGGTCATGAGAGAAATTTTGGTTAGGTTTAGGTTGGCAAATTTGGGTATTGGCATTAGTTTGGGTCTATAGCTAGGGTCTACATCTAGGGTTGGTCTTAGGTTAGGCTTAAAATGGAACCAACCTATCTAATTTATACCCTTGCTCTATTAAGAGAGTCAAAATAAACTTAAGATGAAAGAATGGATTTAATGGGGGAAAGGAAAATGACTCGTGCAATGCACAAGCTGCTTTTTTAAAATGCATTTTCAAGTGAAAAAAATCAAGTAATAGTGATTCGCGAAAATGTTAATATATTTCTAGTTCTTTACGTATAAAATAGTACAAAAATAATTTTCTTTCCCATTTTAGTTATCAAACTTCAAACTCTATTCCTTTTTATATAGCTTGTATATTATGACTACATAAATCAACGGCTTAGCATGACAGCCAATTGATGGTGACTTAGTTGATAAGTTCTCTATCTAGTTGTAGTAGAGACCTAGGATCAAATCCCGTTGCCACTAAGGTTGGGGGAAGGCCTAGCCTCCTTCCCTCGCCCCCTGGTTTGTGTAGCCTTGTAAAGCCAAGAAATGTTCTTAGCAAGAGATCAATAACCAACTTAGAAAAAAAAAAATTACCAAATTGCAAACAAAGATAACCAAAGGCTCACTAAATTTTATTGTTGAGCCGGAATAATCGATGGGAGCAATCAACACACACACAATTACCAAACTTTAGGAGACATTCCAGCAATGGTCAAGAAATTCAATGGGGGTTTCAGCAATTTACGCTATTATAAAGAACCAAGTCTAGACCCAATCATCGGTGTATAGGTCATGTTTGGGAGTGCTTAAGTTAAAAATAAGTGTTTAAAAACAAGTGCTTATTTGAATAAGCACCTATTTCCATTTGGCCCCCAAATGTGTTCAAGTGCTTATTTTTTTTTAAAATAAATGCTTATTTTATATTAGGCATTTGGTAGCATTTTTCTCTAATAAGCACTTAAATAAGTATTTATGACTATTTTGTCCTTCATATTCTTTCAAATTTTCAAAATATACTCTTCGAAAGTACTTTTACTAAATTACTTTCATAAAAACACTTCTATGAAAGTACTTTCATAAAAACACGTTTATGAAAGTACTTTCATAAAAGCACTTTTATGAAAGTACTACTTTTATGGAAGCACTTTTATAAAAGTACTTTTATGGAAGCACTTTTAAGAAAATACCCTTTCAAAAGCACCTTTACTAAAGTACTTTTATAAAAGTGATTCCATAAAAGTATCTTTATAAAAGTACTTTATAAAATTCAACTAGGGATAATATTATGAGTGGTATTTTAAAATTCAACTAGGGATAATTTTTGAAGAAAATAATTGAATAAGTGCTTATTGTATAAGCACTTAAGAAAAAGCTAGAGATTTGGTTTTAAAAAATAAGACCTTATTTTTAAAATAAACACTTATTTTGAGGTTATTCCGCAAATACCAATAAGTGCTTAATGGTCCGAATAAGCACTTATTTTTAAACACTCCCAAACATGGCCATAGTAAAGGAAGTGGGAAAAACTTTAGCTGTTGTGGCCCAACAGCATATGCTGTTGAGAGAATTTCTGGGAATGCCACATTACCATGAGAATGGATAAATTAGTGATTACAATCTTAATTTATTTTGAATAAAAACAAAAGGAAGTGGTTTCAATAAGAGGCCGCCAAACTGGACATGCTCACAAACACAAGACTGATAGAGTGTCGAACTGGCAAATCCAACTTCATGATGATATATTGTATCATAATCATGGATAGCTCTTATCATAATTCCATCATTTGTTGATATATCTTATCCTTGTAAGCTCTTTATGCTGTACATGTAAAACTCCCCTTTACAGTGTAAATAGAACACCCAAGTAAATCGTAATCTTCACTAATGGGTTTATTCCAAATTCTGGTTGTCATTATATGATAAGAGATATCCATGATTATTATGATAAGGTGACGTGGCTATGGTATCTGATAAAGACTCCTCTATATCGCTAAACCTATAAAAAGACAGTTAGACATGGTTGCCCAAGCTGATCCATAAATTGGTAATGGTTCCTTCATCATTACTACGTACACCTTGAATTACACCAATCTGCTTTGCTAGAAACAATCTAGCTAGTAGTTATCAAACCAAACTGCAAATCAAACGACATAAACCATAGATCAATTAAAATAGCTTATATTCATCATTCCATATTATATTCTCCTTATGCAGTAGAACAGACACATCATAGACTGCTCAAAACTTCCAAAACTGGAGGTTTGGCCTGAGATGAGAAAGTTGGAAAAATCATTTCTCGTACATAGATAATCAGAACTACTAGCTACCCCCCATGATTCTAACCAGACAGCCACGCGGATCTCCATTAATCCTCTGAATAACAATATAAGAAAAAGGAGAAAGGAAAAACAATGAAAAGGATGCCCATCAAGGACTTAACTACAATAGAAGTGGTGGTCTCTAATAAAACCTATTAACCCATGGTGTATGAAGGGGATGGAAGGTTGATGACTGTGCTTTTGACCTTGGTCATGAAGTTAATACTGTTTGTGACTCCTTGTGACCCAATTCCACTATCTCTTACACCCTGCAAATAAATAACAATTAATCCAGTGAATCTCCATATGAAGAGTATAGTCACTGAAAATTTTAATGTTGAATTAGTTTCAGAGAGCCCATGTATACCTGGAAAGGAAAATGATCCGGCCCACGAGCTGGGACTGAATTGATTTGAACTGTTCCCGTCTCCATTGCATCACTAATCAAAACTGCCGTATTGATATCTCCCGTGAAGACACAACCCTGAGTTCAAATCATGTATAAGATGGAATTCTAGTTGTAATAGGACCAATTACAGTTACAAAAAGAAAAAAAGTTACATTTACTATCAAATATGGATGGTAACTAGTATCATAGTGCAAGAATAATCTCTCTTATTTTGACAAGTCGTTAGATAACAAATGTTTTAACACCACTTTGCATCAAGCAGACCATAATGAAGTGCCAATAGATGTATTTGAGACCACGGTGCTATAGCACCACATATTAATGATTCAATCATGCTAATTAATTTCTATGAAACCCAACCCTTTGCAACCCTAATTTCAATAGGGGGCTAGATCCAGAGTTAATATGATAGCCTTCATTTGGGTTCAAGGATATTGGACAATTTCCTAGAAGGAAATTATGTTAAGTTGGGAGAAAACAATGATTCAATGTTTCCTCCAAGCTGAAGGGGACTATTCTGAAAATAGGGGAGGAAAAGAAGATGAAATCTTTACCTGCAATCCAAAATTGCTAGCATTGCAATGGTGAATTCCTTCCTTGACAGAGTTTACCCATATGACTGGCAAAACAGGACCAAATGGTTCCTCCCATGCAATCCTCATATCAGGTCGGACATTATCTAACAAGAGGGACCAGATGGGATTTCCTTCTCTCCTGTACTCTTGGCAAAATGTTGCTCCTTTCTGCTTGGCATCCATTGCCAGCCCTTCAATGAAGTTCGCAGATGATTCTGAGACAACTGGTGTAATATCACAGTCATCCTCTGGTGCTCCAACAGTCAGTTTGCTACTCTTGCTTTGACTTTGTTGACAAGAGCATTAGCTACAGGCTCCATCACCAAAACAACATTGACAGCTGTGCATCTTTGGCCGTTGTAACAAAAGAAAATAGAATGCATTCCAGATGTATTTGTCAAATGAATTTGCTAAGATGAAAAGCTAAATCATTCAATGACAAGTTTAGAGGTTCTCTGAATCCTCATACCTGTAAGAGAAGCCTCCTTTTATGATGTTTGCTGAAACTAAATACAAATCAGCATCTTCAAGCACAATGCATGCATCTTTCCCCCCAGTTCCATCTGAAGAGGGACCATGCCCACTTTCTTTGATATTGCTATTCCAGTGTCTCCATCAGTGAAGCTACACACCAAACATGCTTGCGAGGCAGGATTAACTGAGTATATTTCAGAAAAGAAGTAAGCACCAACTTATGGAGTATTGATGGCCTCAAGGTAAGAAATATAACCTTATACAATTCACCGCAGGATGCATTGTGAGAAAGTAACCAATTTCAGAACCTTTTCCAATAACACAACTGATAAGACCTTTGGGGAAACCTGCCAAGTGAAAACAATGAACCATATGGAGAGCCGCAACAGCACCTTGCAGAGCATGCATAAAGTGAGCTTATGGAAACAAATTAATCTAGAATAACTAGCAAATGACAAAGAATTTTCACCATTTAAGTGGAATTTGAAATATGTGCATGTACTACCTGAGTTGTAGACATTTTAGAAGGGGAATTTGAAATATAGTTAAAGAGTTGTAGCCATTTTAGAAGGGGAATTTGAAATATGTGCATGTACTACCTAGACAAGTAGACAACCTCATTATTAGAGTAAATGAAATTTTTAGTAGAATACCTGAGTTGGAGGCTTGAGAACCAGAGAGTTTCCAGCAATCAGGGCAGTTAATAGGATAGTTGAAAGGTGGGATTGCTAATACAAACCCAAGTGGAATCTGCAGTTAAATGCACAATTGAAATTCTTAACCCATTCCAGAAGTATGGACAAGAAATAAATAAAGAAGACTTCCATTGATTTGGCTGCCACTATAAGTTTGGCGCATGCTTTTTTAGTAGCAGCCATGAACTTCTTCAGCGGAAGTCACGGTTTCCGCTAAAAGTATATTTTTCAAATAACCTATTTTTTTATTTTTTTTCTAATTTTCTTCAAATTACCTATTTTTTCTAAATTCATTTAAATCGAAATAAAACACAAAAAAAAACATCAATTACAAATAAAATTTAAAAAAACATTCTCCATTCAAAATATTTGAATCACAAATACATTTTAATTTCAATTTGATAAATTCTTGGTTTGTACAAGATTTCAATAGGGTCTGAACCAAACTCTCTTCATCCACCCCTCATGTTTCCAACCACTTGTACTAATCGTACTGTCTAACTCGCTCACGGAGCTCTTGTGGCAGCAACCTATGATGCATCCACTGCTCCGAATCATGCCTTTTGACTCTCATCTCCTCAAGCTGATTTGTAAGAGATTATAGATAGGTCTGTACAACATCACAGCTACCAAATTATCAAGATGAACATTTTCAAAAAACAACTGCACATAACATGCTAACATTTACTCTACAAGATGCTGCTGACTGCTCACTGCTGAGTGAAAACATGTGCTGCAAATAGAAGCTGGCTTGCAAATATTTGGTCTAGTTGATAATGGCTGAAGGGTCTGAATTGAATGACTTATTGTTTCCTCTTTTAGTGAATAAAATAATTAACTAATAAAATATTAGAGGGTATGGTGATTAACTTAACTTCAGCTTCAGCCATTAAAAAGTTCAACATCCTCCTAAAAAAACTTATTCACTAAAAGACAAAGCAATAAGCCATTCAGTTCAGCCATTTCACCTGGTTATCAAACAGCCCCTTATATTCCATAGTTTAGTCAAATTTTCGAAAATAAATTAGTATTTTTACAGTTGTAACGTAAAAATTAATATCTTTTCACACCAATGCTAAAACTTTTCATTCACTTATCTCTTGTGATGAAAATCATCTTCTGAATGCATTTTCTTTATTTTCTTGATCACTAGTTCAGTGTAAAGTATAATATTAAAAATCTCCGAAGGAAAAGATAATCTATAGTTAGAAAAGAACTAATAAATCTTCTCAAATGAATTGTTGGTTGATCACTATTCTACATGTAAAATTTGACAGTGCAAACCTCTGACCCAGAACAAGAATCTAGGAACGGAAAAAGATTAGAAAATCTTCACTGATAGAAATGTTGAGGTAAACTAAAACTATGTCAACCTAATTACTTATGATATCAACATCCCCATGAAAGAATGTTGAGGTAAACTAAAACTAGAAGCAGCAATACCAACTCATTTAACCATCCCAAAGTACATCAAGGAGTTAGAGAAAGGAAAAAAAGCCGTACCTCATCAGTACTGCAGCTCGGGCCCTACAGTGTCTTTCCACCAACACTGTCAAAACTTCAATAAGGCGCTTCTTCACCTCACCAGTTAGCATCCGTCCTGCATCATATTCCTGGAAGATAGTAACTTAAGTGCTTTTAAGATCTAACCCCAGGCAGCAATATATGAAGAAAACGATACAAGCTTTTTCCATGTAAAAAAATCTAGTATATTGGAGATTATCTCACCTTCCTGATTTGTTGAAGCTCATCATCATCTTCTAAGAAAAAGCCAAGGTACTTAATTGGCATATCTATCTGATTAAGTTCAAAGAATATCAACCACAAAGTTACTTCTATGGCAGGTTTTAAATGCTCAGCAGATGAAAATTTTCATTCAACAAAACCCCATATCAACACCTGTGAGCATGGACACAAATAGGGAGCTAAGCAAACAAGATGAGCATATTCATCTTTTATATTAGGAAATTGTATGGAAGTTATACTACAAATCATAAAGCATTTAAGAATTGAGTCATATTCCGGATTCCAGAAATAGATATTTGATTCATATTCAGAAGTATTTCTTTTAGTAATGTATATTTACTAGGCCATTGCCACAATATAACCACACACACACACACACACACACACACACAACATATATATATATATATATATGAGACTTCTAATTATCACTATCATGTAATTAGGAGGATTTAACTTTCTTGTTCAGATGTATTATGAATATACAATGAAGGACAAGAAATGATACCTCTAGATTTTCTCCATACTTCCTGTGGTTCTCTATAGAATCTTGACCACCAAAAAAGGCATATTTATTTACCTGTAGATGTATTGATGGTTCAAGGGATTCAGAAAACAAGCATTTTAATCATGCACATTGTCCCCCAAAGTAAAGAAAAATGACAAAGGCAAAACAATGTGTGAATCCAGTATAAAAGATTCAACAAGACCCCCCTTTCAACTAATGTTATGCATCTTTATTCTTCTTAGTATAAAAGATTTTTTTTTTTATAAAAATAAAGAAAAAATGAGATCCCTCCTTCCTATTCATCCTCCTCCTAACTCCCCTCCTCTTAAGGAGGCTTATGCCTCCTTGTGTTCCGGAGGCTTACACCTCACACCTCTAGGTAGTGGAATGCCCTGCATCATGCTTCTAGGTAATGGAATGCCTCCCGTCACGCTTCCACGTTTTAAAACATTGCTTCAATCTCTATACCTTTATCTGTAGTCTGAACTATAGTTATATATAACTATATAACTAGTAATGGACATGTTAGTAACTCAACAATAGCATTAAATCTACTTGGAACATTCTATCTGTGGCCCACCTCCAACCTCCAAATCATTGATATAGATCCTGAAAGTTGGACAGCAATACATAGTTTCTGTTCCATTGAATATGTTTGGACACTAACTCTCCCTGCTTTCTATTCCATTGAAGCTTGGAGACCAGACCACAGAGTTTCTTTGGCTCTTTTTCAGTTTGCATCAATAACTTAAAACTCACAAAAGATTGTAGGATTTTCTCCACTGCCATAACCAGATTGTTGGAACACAGTTTTGGTGGTTAAGGCATTGGCAATGGCTGTATCTCTCCACTGCCATAACCAAATTGTTGGAACACAGAGACCAGACCACATAATAGATCATTAACAGTTGAAGTTTGAAATGTTGCCAAGAGAACCACTAGGCTTTGCTTTGATAGAAACAAGACAACATATTGTTTATATAAATGTAGTTGTATATGCATGAATGGTTTAAAAGCCTTCACATCTTTAATGGTTTACCCAGAATGTTGAGTTGCATCGTGCTATTTTTCTCTAAAACTAGAACACTTGTTCTATTCCAACCATCCAATTGATCATTGTTCCAACCAGTTGATTGGATTCTAGAAGATGAACCATTACCAATACAATAGTAGCAACTGAAGGCTGCATCTACATAGTCCTTTACAACAGTAAGGTATCTTTATATGCATACATTAATGAACTTCAAAAATTAATTGAAACGATTTATACAAAACAACTAACCCATATACATTGAATATGTATGTGTATTGAATTTTCAAAACTTAGGAAGGGTGACTTGTAGGACTCCATCCCTATACAAATAGCAAAACACCCAAGTTCGGTAAGTCTGTTACAGCAGAAACATAACATGCAAGCAGAGTGATACAACATATATAGATATATTGTTATGAAGGCTTTTGTATTCATAATTCAAACATGCAACATAGAAATGTAGTAAGATCCTGAAAGGTTCACTAACGGATAAGTGGCTTCAAAGGCAATATTGAGATGTTGATTTGGGTTCTACTAGGAGATCAAACTTTAGCAGGAGCAATACAACAAGGCTGCAACTGCAAACTTAATTGCCTGGCTATATTCAAAGTGGAAAGGCACTTCACTAAAACTAGAAAACCTTCAAGATTGTGCTTATTCCACCAAAAAAAATATGTTAATTAAGTTTCTGAATAAAGTTTTCATTAGAAGTTGCATTCTGGAACCCATAACCTATAACAAACACCTTCAATTAGAAATAAACCAAAGAGAAACTAAATTAATTTTTTAGTTGTATTTAAGTGAATGGTGCATCTTACCTGTACTAAAAAATAGAAAACTTTAAACGTTCTGTTTTTTCCATTGAAATTTGTCAAACTTCTAAATTGATATTTTTCAATGAGTTGCATCATAGAACCCAAAACCTGAGTTTCACATTTTAGCAGTAAATCCAGGTAATATCCATATAGCCCAAACTTACACTCTTATGACAACCACAGTATGATGATAAGATTCATTTTCACTATTGAGAGACTATTAGCAACCTGGTGGGCAGGGAAAGAGGACGTGTTACTTCATGCCTACAACATCAAATATATTAATAATGATGAAGCACCTTATAAGATCCTTAATAAATAATTGAATCTCTTAAATCTCTCATTGCAGGTTGCAAGAGAAAATATTGTATTTTTATTCCTAAACTAGGGTAATTGCCAATTCTATATAGTTTCTAACACCTTAGGAATTTTCTCTTGCTAAAGCTTCTCATAATTCCTTCTTATATTGGCATCAGCATCCCACCCCCGATTGCTCACATAAACTCTCCAACTGCACTCAACCTATACAGAGAATTTCAAAATCCCTAACCAGCCTTTGTATCTGGTTCCACATCCATCTACCACAACAAGCTACTAATTTTACTCTTCCAAAATTGGTCCATTCTTCTGAGAACCCTTTGTAACTACTAAGAATTGTTTCATTTCAACCAGGGGAGATTTAGCTATTAGTTGCACAAGTTCTCATTTTAATCCAATTTTCCTCATCTAATAGCAGTCTTATCTCTATGCAAAATAAATTCAGTACATCGTAATCGCTCCTTCGTATTACCTCATTGAACCTCAAACACTTAAATATTTTTTATAACACCATTAAAAAACTGACAAAACCAATCACCTTTTTCTCAGAAGACCAAACAAATTTCAATGTGCACCCACTAAGACGGAAACTTGAAAGGTATGTTTGTACTCCATTGCATAATGAGGAATAGTTTGTTTAGAGAGTAGTACAAGCAAAGTTGTCAACAGAGGTGTCTTTTGTTTTTAAATTATTCTACCCAAATTAATTTTTTTTGGGAATATTAAGCATTCCCTATTTCCTTGAATAAATTTAAAAATAAAATGTTTATTTGATTATATCTCTGGGAGGGCATCTAAACATAGTTGATTTTACTATCTCCTGATTATTTGGATGGGTTTTGCAGGTCAAACTTTTCTAACCGTACAAGAAGCCTTCCATTTTCCCTCTACTATTCCCAGCTCAACAGGTAAGTTATCTCTTCTTAATTTTCCATTTCTCTTCTAGTCTTTTTATACCTAGTTTGTGGCGTAAGAACCATTTCTTGTCTACTTAGTGTAGCAAGGGATGTTGGAGTAATTTTCAAGTGGGTAAAGAGGTCAGCCAATTCTGTGACTGATACTTTGGCAAAGCAGGGGACCATCAGGGAAAACCTTTTTGTGCTGTGTTCTAATTATTGAAATTGATTGGAACAAACACTCATACTCTGAGCTGTTGACAGTGTATAGTGATTAACTGATATTTTTAATGAAAGTTACTGATTCAAATAAATAAAAAAGTTGGAGTGCATAACACCACTATAAGAGAGCTAAAGGTTCTGGTAGACGGATAACATGGACCTCTGCAACTCAAGGGAGAGTAGAAATATGGATGAAGAGCTCCATGGGGGGTTACAGAGAAGTTTCAAAAAGGGAAATTATGGTTTCTCATGCAGAAAGATGAAATCCTCCAAGAAGAAGGGGTGTGCCAGAGAGCATAAGTCTAGAAAGCTGAAGATGAGGAGTTGATAATCTGTTGAATTGTTGATCAGAAGAGATGTGTTAGGTACATGCCACCCTTTTACAATCTGTCACACTTGTGCCTGACCCCAAAATATCTTTTTGTCAGAAACAAGCCTTAGTTAAGCCGGCTTAGCACAAGTGATTACAAATGGAGGACAAAGAAATCTGGTACCAAACAGAGCACTTTTCCCAAGCCCTTGCATGCTGTCCTGCCAGGTGTCACCGCCTTGTGCTTTGCTTTGGTTAATAAAGTACTCAAAGTGTTCATAAAGATTTTACTGCACAGAGCCTTAATAGGTCAGGCAACTTGCTTCACAAGATCCTAACAATTCAGGTCAGTATTTCACAAAGTTTCTTTTTTTGTCAACCAAAAGTTTGGGCATGTCTATGTTGTTACAACAAGTGTTTTTATCAATTTCAAAATATATAATTTGGAGGCAGAAATAATTTTGGAGGAAGATAGGGTCCATGTGCATATTGGCACTATATTTCATATAAACTCTCTCAATAATTCCTAAGGGTCTGACCCCTGTTTTTGTTTTTTCCTTTCTTTTTAATTGTATACCTTCTTGTGCACATTTCTCTTTTATTAATTCCATGAGTTATATTAGCCAACTTAGACCTTTAGCTTAGACCTCAACAGTTTCCATGCATTGACATCTTCCATGAGTTATATTAGCCATCGTCCATATTTTAAATATTTCTAATTTGAAAACTGCCCACAAAGACATGCTTACTTTGCATGGACAAGAGTTTTTAATCTGAAAATTTCCCAATGAATAGTGAGTGGAGAAGCAAATGCATGGGGCCTTTTCAGGACAGATTTCTATCTAGAGAAGATGTAGGAATAGCAGATTTGTGTTTTGAAGTATTTCTCAGAATAGCTAATGCTTTTATTTCTGTTCTGATCTCCTTGACCTACTATTTTGAAGAATCTTCAGATCCAGTTTTACCTCATTGATTAACTAGAAGCTTTTTATTACTTTAATAGGCCCCTTTGACATGGTTAATAATTAAAAGAAAAGTCTATGCAAGAACATCTTCCTGCTTCTTGTTATCAATAAAAACATAAAGATTAAAATTAAAAAATTAAAAGAAAGGTCATTTCTTGACCTTTTTGGAGGCCAATAGTTTACATCCTCATCTTTTTTCTAAAACCAAAACCTTGGGTTCAAGATTCCCATGCTTTTATTGAAAAACCTTTTCAAGTTAAATTATCATGGAAATGGAGTATCAAGCATTGGTGATGTATTCAAAATAGCTATGGTGAACTTGTGTCTTTGTATTCAGGATCAGTAGGACAAGGAGACTCATTACAGCTTGAACTATTTGAGGTACACCAAGGATTAAACTGGGAAAGCTGCTAAATGTGAGAAATAATAAAGTAGGAGATTCCCACATCTTAGTAAGAGATTTAGTTAACAACAGCTTGTTAAATTGGCAATAGAGTAATGTACTGAGAGGAGGAAGTTGGCACATAAATTACAACTTCAATTCCAATGGACAAGAAGTGAAGCGAACAGTTTGAATGATTTTCTATACTAACAAGGGGTATACAGAACTCAACAGATTTTCTAAAGGGTGGGCCACCTGGGTATGTGACCAAGTGGTCTAGTGTTCTTCTTTACTGTTATCATAAGGATCAACGTAAAATGTTCAAGTATGTGATCTGCTCTGAAATAAAAAGGTCCTAAATGCAGGTTTAACCTTGCCCTATTTTTTTCCTTTGAAAAATCATAACATAGACCTCAAATCAGATCTCTGAAATAAAAAGGCAGACCTAAATGTTATATATATCATTCTTCTCTTTACAGTGATTAAGAATCATGGTTGAACTGTTAAAACTAGCTATGCTAGACGACGAAGCCTCTCTGCATATCTCTTGGATATCTCAGATTTGGCATTTTTGTAAACTTGAGAGATTTGGATTCTCAGTGTTTGCAACAAAAGCACCTGACCTGTGGTCTCTAGATGTGATTTCACATGTAGGAAGACATCAACTCTTATTGGAGGAAGTTTTCTGCTCTCCAATCACAGGAGTACCCTACAAATCTTTTCGAGTTTGAAATGTGTAGTTAAATTCTATGGCCAATGTGTCTATCTATGTTCTCAACTTTCTTACTGGACTGTAAACTCTAAAAGTTCCAGCGTCTAGATTTGACTTGAATCACATATCCCTTATAGTCAAGTGACTTCACTTTGCAAATTCATCCCTAATAGGGAATGCCTTCAATCTCCTACTAAATCCTCCTTGGTCCTTGTACCAAGGGGAAACCCTACAACATGATAGCAAAAATCTTTAGTATTTCCTATTTCAATTTAATGTATAATTTGATGGATATATATATCATGCACAATCTAATTTTTATATTTTTTTTTCTTATTTTTCAGGTTGAACCAATACAAGAATGATAGAAGGCGTTGTTGAAGATATTGAAGATACAATTTTTTGTGATTTATTACTATATGTAATAAGAATTTTGTACTTTCTTCTATATCATCAATGTATGGAACTCACATTTAAGATGTACTTTTGTTTGTAATTAATTTTTATTAAAATTTATGTGAAATTTTGGTGATGTTATATGTGTTAATCAGGTTGGATAAATTGCAAATTTATCTCAGTTTATCAGGTTGGATAAATTGCAAATTTATCTCAATTTATTAGGTTGGGCAAATTGAACAGGTTTTAGCGGCGGATATATCTGCTGCTACATATCTACCCTTAGTTTTTTAGTGGTGGATATATCCATCACTAAATATCTGCCATTACTTTTTAGCGGTGGATATATCTGCGTCTAAAATGCAAGAGTTTTTTTTTTTTTTTTTTATAGTGGGGATGTTCAGTTTTTATCGACAGATTTATCCGCAGCTAGGGTTTCTTCTAGTGGCAGATATATCCGCCGCTATTGATCACATATAGCGGTGGTTTTCGTAAAAACCGCTATAACCTACAGCGATGGTACATACAGCGGCGGAAATTTATCCGCCGCTGATCTGCCGCTAAACCTCTATAGTGGCGGTTTTCTTAATCTATAGTGGCGGATTTTGCCGCCACTATATTCCGATTTTGTTGTAGTATGCATTTTAATCATGCACATTGTCCCCCAAAGTAAAGAAAAATGACAAAGGCAAAACAATGTGTGAATCCAGCAGTCTCAATAACCAATCATGCAACTCCAAAGCATTTATAATTAGTAAATAATCAATATAAAGCATAAGGATTATGTCAGAATCTCTGTAAATTGCATCATAGTATTGGTGCTATCATATATTGAGTATTGATAAAGGAAAGGGGAAGACTTTGCTTATTGGCAAGGTCATAGAATCAATCAGTTCATGAAATTCAGTACAAGAAAATTGACTTTTAGCGGCAGTCAAAACTGCCGCTAGAGTTTTTACCGGCAGTCGGCAAACTGCCGCTAAAAGAACTGTCGCTAAAACTTTCTAGCAGCAGTTATAACGGCTGCCGGTATAAATGCTCAACTGCCACTCAAAAGGCTATTAGTGGCTTCTAATTCGGCTGCTGCTAAAAGTTTTTTTTTCAAATAACCATTTTTTTCTAATTTTTTCAAACTACCTGTTTTCTCTATATTCATTTATACCGAGATAAAATACAAAAAATATAAAAAAAACATCAATTACAAGATAGTTTGATCAAGATCAGAATTCACCCGGAAACTTTTTTATTAATAAATATGAAAAAGAATTTATTGGTTGATGTTTGTATTGAGGAGATTTTCTCCTTGGTCATGTGCAGAAGTAAATTTATATATGCATTGGAGTGGATTACTCCAGAATTACAAGATAGTTTGGTCATGTACTTGTAATTGATCATCACCATTATCTACTCTTCTGGCTGGGTTTTGATCAGATGGCTTCCATGAGTGCTCACCCTTCCCAGAATTAAGACCAGCAGAGTTGACATGTTCGTTGGTTACTGACTCAAGAGCCTTGACAATTCCAGTAACAACCTTAGGTGCATCCAGGTCCAAGACTTGAAGCATTCCAGTCATGGATTGGATTAGTCCAGCATGATCCAGGAGCATAAGTAGCAGACCCAAGTGCCTTCAGTAAAGCCTTGATAAGCCGCTTCTGGGAGTACAACTGATCATCATCATATCTTGAGAGATCACAACTAACCATAGAATTGTCATCTGCACCACTCAGACCTATGACCCTATGCACTTCTGTTTCTAATCTGAGACAGGAGTTCCACACCACCAAGATCTTTGAACAGGGAAACAGCTGCATTACTGTAATCCATGAGCTTTTGTAGAGTTTTTACAGAACAACATACAAGGTGCATATGAGTAACATTTACTTCCTGTAGCAGAGGTAATAGTGTAGGAACCATCCCTGATCCTCTTATAGAATTCCCAGAACTTGAAGAAGATATAACATGAACCAAAGAGTTTGTGACTGCTACACATTCCACTCTTTTGCTTTTGGCAGCCCGGATTTGACCTGCAAGTGAAACTTCTCTTCGCATTTTCTCTCTTATTATGAACTCAAGATCCATATATTCTTATGAGGGACAGAAAGTCTAATGTACTCCTGGCTGCCTAATGCCAATATTCCTGAATTTCTTCTTGCCCTCATTGTACTGCATTGTGTCATAATCTGAGCTCCCATAGGAACTGTAGACTGCTATGCCCGGATTTGACCTGCTATGCCCAGTTCTGATGCCTTCGTTCAGATCGGCCATAGAGATGTCTCCTTCCAATGCCCGAACAATCTGCTTAGTTTGAAACCATTGTAATTGGTTAGAATTAGAGTAGGGGAGTATGGCATTAAAGCCAAAATCCTAAAGCTTCTCAGACTGATATAACAGGCTGAGAATCTGCATATGGAATTCCATGGTAACCAAAAGGTTTAAAAAATTCCAAGGGCAAAAGAAAAATGTGGTCTTGGATATAGAAATTAATGCAACTTAATATTTTAACGCATTCATATCAAATAATATTCAAGATACATGGTTATCCCAATGGACTTGTGCAGAAGTTCCTAGTTGATGGGTGCCAAACCCAGAGTCCCAAATCAAGCTGGTAGTAGGCATCTAAATTAAAACAAGATTTCAAATTATGTCTCCCGAGTCAAAGGGGAGCCTGGCTTTTGTGAATTCAATGATCTGGCTCAGAAATGGCCTTAGTGAAAACATGTTGGCACGCGTGAAGTGGATGCTGGAATACTGAACCCACAATTCAATTTCATGGAGCTACCTAGTCAACCTTCAACCTTCATTCTCACGTTTGCCAGACTGAGATTTTGCCATTTAACCAAGTCAACATTTTTTAACATTTTGGAAAATTAGGTGTTTCAGAAACAATTTTTTCGCCACTAGATTGTGATCCAAATGGTTAAACAGTCAGGTCCTATCTGAGTCTGACAGCACTGTTCAAAACATTGACGAATACCAGTTGATTGGTTCTCAGTTTTCTAGATAGCCAGAGCCACAATTGCGTAATAACCAAAATGAATAATATATTTGAAAGTAAGGAAACTTCTATGATGTCAGAATGATATGATAACGGAAGAACTTTGACCAATCAGAACCTCTAGTGAACATTGACGAATATCAGTTGATTGGTTCTCAGTTTTCTAGGTATTATGCCTTTTCACTATCATAGACTCTAAAGTAATTATATATATGAACTAGCTTAGGAATCATTATCCCTTCGACAAATGAAAATGCCTTCATCATGGTAATGCTCTGTCAACTCTGCCAGGACACCACCTCATGCAAATAACTAAGAAGAACATGGCCCATGAATGGAGTTTCTGGTGAACCTAATAAAGTGATTTGACCTAGCTAGGTCAAGGGTGCTAGTTTTCCCCACTCTAGCTGTGTCACTCTAGATAGAGAGAAGAAAGTAGATTTTTTTTATGTTTTGTAATTCAAATTCTAGACATTACATATCATACTCAAACTGAAAGCCTCCTGATAGATCAATGGAGTCTGCATCTGTTGGTAGGCCTCTTGCATATTTCCATATAATTGTCCCAAGATTGAGTTCTTACTCATACTTTTGCAAGCTGTGGCTACAAGCCAGTTACATAGAAGCTGCAGGGTAAGCAGTCCTTGTTAGAATTGAAAAATGTAGTTCTTGAAGTGAAAAAATAAAAGCATTGAGTCTAACAAAAATAGAACTTTAACCAGGTCCACTTAGAACAACGATTTATTAAAATACATCTCAAACCATACATGTTCCTAATTTTCCTTGACAAGATGGGGTATAGAAGGTAAGTGTGATTGAAATGAACCAAGAACCTCATAGCTCAACATACAATACCTTAGTTCAGCTGATGGCTCAGCTAACAGGAGTAGCTATGCTCTTGCACCATGATGGTTGAGTCTCATAGAACGGTTTAGAGTGACTACTGATAAATTAAAAAAAAAAACAATGCTTTGGGATTCCTTAGTTGGTGCTTAAGAGTATCCAAACTCTTTGTATGCATTGGAGATTGTGGGATGACACCATTTGATGGTAGTATACCAAGAAGAACACACAATATGATCTGAAATTTGAACAGAAGAATTTAGAGGTCTACTACAAGGGTTAATATGTACTATGGATCGAAGTAAAAATAATTAAGTAAAAGATTTCAGTAATTGGATAAAGAAAAGGATGAAAGAAGGTTTGCAATACCAGGAAACCCAAGAGAAGTAAATCATAATGGAAAGACGGTGGTTTACTCAAATTGAACTCTTTCTGCTGAGAAAGCTGGAATGCCACACTGTGGTCAAAATAGTAAAGAACTGCAATCATTGTTGCTGGAATAAAAGCTCCAACTATAAAGAGAATGGGCACATCTAGCATCTCCTGTCAATTTTAAGAACAAATTATCAGTACTAGTTCTTCATAATGGACTAAGATCTGTATGGGCTGCATAAATAGAAAATCAAGAAAAAAACAGCAAGGGTGATTTGGACATGCCTTGATTACTGCCCAATTCTCATAGGCACCTGGTGACAATGGATTTGGGCTGAAGAGGTGCCGAGGGATCCCTCTTGGAACACTACCAGATGGTATGCAGGAAACAGCAGTCCACACTAGAACCATCGATGGCACACCATAGTCTGCTAAGAAGCCTCATAGCGAGCCTGCAAAAGATTTAGTTTCATATTTTCTGTAAAGCGGATAAAATCATGTCTGCAAGAGGAGGGCCACCAGTTCTCATTCACAATTGTGTTAAGAACCATTACTTATTGCCGGAATGGATGGACAAGATGCCTCTCTTTCTTTCAGTCAAGTAAGAAGAAGTACTGCTAAAGTTGCTCTAGAACAAGTCAGTTCAAGCATAAACTAAATCCAAAACATGCTTACCAGATCCATATCGCCACAGTCATGCTTTCCGACTTCTCAGTGCAGTAAGAAGAAGGCCAAATGACAAAACTAAAGCAAACATCCCATTTGCAAACCTCCATGAAGGTAAAAACTCCATTAAGTTTGGATTTTCTCTTTGGGGTATGAAACTCATCCACAATGCCCTAAAAATCCAACACATGAGTTGAAATTGGAATCAATCTACCAAGTTGCATCCAATTGATCATTTATGACAAAATGCACGGTCTCTATGTATTCCTTCATCTTTTTTAATTTTACATTAACCCAAGAAAAATAATCAATTAAAAAAACTAAGCACTATAATCTTACTTTAATAGCTTCCTGCATGAAGAACATTGCAATAAGCAAGCCAAACAGTTCCCCTGCCAATCAGGTAAACCTATTGATAATAGAACAAGCTCCTAAAATACCCAGCAAGAACAGCAAGATTGCAGTCCATACACATACCCTGCCAAAAGATCATGTAAGTTCTACCACAAAGAGTTTTGGTCCCGAATCAGGTCTGTCTTTGGCAAAGTTAAACATGAATGTGGACATAACAAGCACAGTAGGTTCTGGCACTCCAAGAATCAGCAAAGGCTGACCTCCAATAATAGTGTATAATCCCACACAAAGCAGTAGATTCCAATGTCTGAACTGCTGTTAGAATCCCAACCAGAAAACAGAAATGCTTGCTAGAAAACAGAACAAAATGCTTCTATTAATAGCTTGCAATGCAAAGGAAATCTTATGTAGTGGTAATAAGTAATCAGGTGAAATGCTTTCCTGGTCAACATCTGATGCTAGGTGGTGGAGGGATTCTTTAATGATTTTTTATCAATTAAATCCTTTTTTACATAGTGGCAATAAGTAATCAGGTGAAACATTCCTATACCAAAAGCATACAAAGTAATCCTACTCAGAATGGAGGCTTTTTCTTGGCTTCGGGTTCTTTTTATGAGAAAGGATAGGACTTAAATATCATGGAAAAGCGGTAAGCCCACAAAATACATGGAGGACAGAGGACTAACTCCACCTAACAGATTCTGTGCACTTAAATAATCACAAAAAGGTACTGTAGTCTTTAAAAACTGAAAGCCACAAATTGACAGTAGAGATAACAATCCTTGGGACTCAAAAGTCATCATCCTGGGACTTCTTGTTTTCGATTGATCTTATGTTTGAATCCTTTCAAATCAACCAAAAGATAGATGCAAGCATGGAGTACCAGGCCAGTTTTCCCATTCTCTTGAAGCCATGAATATATCAACTCCGCAAGTATTCCTTCACAGAACATTGAAAGCACCAACTGATATTTAAGGATGCCAAGAGAAAAATTCAGATTCTCCTACTCTTTGCGCAATGGATAAAAAGATCTTAACTTCTTAAGCAGTTTCCAGATCTTGGTGACAGAGCATACACCTTGAGTCAAGGATCTGCATGTCTCTACTAATTAATTAATCCTTCATGAGACATTTTCCCCAAGCCTTCATCCACAACATACAAAGCAATTTTTAGTGGTACAGCCAGACAGCAATTGTCACACCATGTAACCCAGCAATCTGCTGCTGTGGATGTTATCTATGAGACTATGATTTTTTTTTCAGGAAAAAACATATCAGTGAATAACAAAAATGTGTTATTGGATGTGTGCTTTTCAAAGCAAAGTGAAAAACAAAAATGTGTTATTTGATTCAGAAATAAACAAAATAAAAATGTGTTCTATGGACCATATCAAACTACAATTAAGTGAATTTGGGTCCTAAGTATAAACAAAATAAAATATAAAAGTAAGGTAATATCCATTTGATCAGAATCAGTATCTATATATATGTTTTATAAAATATAATGCCAAACCACCAAATAAAAAACCACTAGACACTAAAGTTTCCTCATTATTTCAAATCAGAATGTAAATAATCTCTCTCTCTCTCTCTCTCTCTACATAACAGGTTCAGGTCATCACAAAAGATCCATATTCCAAAGTGGATCCAGCACATCATGTTCTATTCAGATCTAAAACCCTTAAATCCAGCAAGAGCCTTCCTAATTGGATATGCACTCATGGATCCATTTGGGTCCATTCAAGACCCTTCCATCCGTGTCCTACTAACAGACTGCTATATGATTGAAAACCAAAATGGAATTAAACTAGCAAAATTTTCAAATATATCCAACTCCAACCTAATTCTATCCAATCCAATTCAATGGAACATAATTTCCAAATGCTAATTCCATGCCCAATTCCCTCAAATATCAGTTGTAAGTATCTTTGTTATGTGGCTTCCTGTGACAGTTTTCCTGAGGAAAAGTTTCATTACATCTCTGTGCTTCTAAAAGAGTGATAACAAGATGGCAAGAACAAACCAAAAAAGGGGTTGAAGCAACTTCCTGTCTATGTAGTTAGGTAGGAGAATAGAGCAATAGTATATGACATCGGCAGAATTGGTGTTTAGCTGAAGCTCTCACCTTGAAAAAAGAATCCCCATTAATCCAACTGAGTAGAAGCTGCTGCATCTTCACATGCCACAGCAGACAGCTGTGGGTTCTCCCACTGTAGTACATTCATAAATTGTGATGAATGGATTCATCTGCATCTAGTCCAGATCTCTTAATTTGCAACCCAAGTGTATATTACTCCCTCTTTATGACTTCAAATCACCATCTTAACCAATATAATAAGCATTCTGGTTTAAACAAGAAAATTTTAGAGGAAAAAAAAAAAAGTTGGGTCTGTTCCTTTCTGTCCCAAAACTCCACCGGGAAGTTTAAACCCCCAGTTCCACCTCCTTAAATAATTTCTGAGCCTCAGATTGATCTTGGCAAACCCCCTAAACCTAAATAGACAAAATTGGAAGCCAAATATGGACACAAAACTTAGATGGCCCATACAGAGGATTGACCTTGGC
The DNA here is from genome assembly GCF_056320005.1 of Nelumbo lutea. Taxonomy (NCBI): domain Eukaryota; kingdom Viridiplantae; phylum Streptophyta; class Magnoliopsida; order Proteales; family Nelumbonaceae; genus Nelumbo; species Nelumbo lutea. Next base: position 21,013,925 of record NC_142691.1, on the reverse strand, counting down.
ACTCAAATATAGGTCAACTTGTCTCCTTCAGAAAGATAGTTCTCTTTCTGCAGAGCTAATTTTTTTCCCAAGCTTTTTAATCACTGGATATTTAAAATTTGCCATGCAAAACCCATAAAAATAGCATCTAATTGAGGCAGATATGAAGGAATTGATCAAGCTCGAATTAGGCCATGAAACCTTTGTTAGTTTAAAATTGCCTAAATTTAATAACCAATAGGGGTCAGACAGAACAAAGAGGAACTCTAAAGACACCTAGGCCCCCATGAGATGTTGGCCTGCATACTTTCTCCCATTTGACAGGAACCCTATCTTGAATGGATTGCTGCTATTAATATTAATCCCCAAAAGTTTCCCTTATTAGAATGGATTGCTGCTAAACAGATTGAAAGGTTCACGTGCTTGAAAACACTGCTGTGAGCCTAAGTTAATTCATTTTCTCAACCAAACACTGCTGAACCACCAATAAAGACATGCAAATCCAAGGGCAGAACCCTTACCCTTTTGCTTTCATCCATATCATATCAGCTTTGTTTTTGTTCACATTGTCAGAAGCATGTTCTTCAATGTTGCGAATCCAATTCCTGATGTCTGTGATCACGGTAATAAGCCAACTTTAATGAAAACAAGAAGAAAACTACCCACCTCCATAAAGTAGATATACACTGAAACATCAACATCGGAGCACCAACCTGGCGAAGTACTTGATGTTGAGGACAGAGAAACAAGCTATAACCATACCATACAGTTCTTGATATATCCCAGATGTACAGAATCATCTGTTTATTATGAATATTTTCATTTTAACTTCAAGGTTGAAAAACTTTTCAGAGGGGCTGGTTTAAGGTCCGCCCACCCTCTGATTCGGTCAACACCCCGAAACACCTTTATAGGGTCAATATGATACGTATCGATACAACTTGAAAGATCCCCTAACAAGAATTTTACACTACTGAAGATATGCCAGATCAACCTCCAATATAGCAATTTGTAAAGAGAGAGAACATTTTTGAATTAACATAATAGATTCGGAATATATAATTAGTCTGATCAGTTTTGGATGGCTATAATATGTACACGCGCGGCATTAGACACTATTTATTTAATTTCCACCCGAATTAGAAATATGGATGCTCTTTAAAAGAGTTGGACCCAAATCTGGTTTTGGGTTGGATAAGATCCAGCTAGAACCTCTAGATCCGACTTGCACCATGTGGGAATATTGTGATGTGACCATGAGATATACACGCATACTTGAATTGTGCAAACTGCCAACATTAAGAAGATCTTTTAATAAAATAAAGATCCAGCAGCAAAGAAAAGAAATAGCAATTCATAAGACTGAAAATACTTATTCCACCAAACACCAAAGGTCCAAAGTTCATAGTTAAGCCTGAATGATTTTTAGTTCCCACATTAAGACATCATTTTCTACATATGATCAACTTCTCAGATGTAAACATTTACTGATCAATATATATACACGCAGAAACATCATCTTCGCCGGCCATGGTTTTGCTGTTGGAGGAGCATCAACCTGCTGACTTGGCAATGGAGGAACACCCAAATGGTTTTCATTCAGTAGTTGCACCAGAGGATCACCCACAAGGTTGTGATTGAATTGTTGCAGTGGCAACGGGGGAACATCAACAAAGTTGTAATTCAATGGTGACGGAGAAGCACCAATGCGCCTCCGTCCGAGTGGTGGCACTGGTGGAACAACTCTTGAATCGTCACCCTGCTCTGTTTTGACTTCTGGTGGTACAACTGAAGCTTCAGCAGTACACGGAGACAACGTATCAAGCAAGAAATCACTTAACTGCCGAAAGAGATCGTTACAGCTTCCCTGCACTGATCTGCAAGGGTTATCTGCACCATTATTAGTAGTGTGCAGATTCGAGTTGGAGTTCCAGTAGTCCGAATCCAATTCAGCAGATCCATGATACAACCCCATATTTGCGAACCTCTGGTCGTTGTTAGGAAAGTTCTGCCGGTACTCTAAATTGCTACACTGCAGAGGTTGATCTTCCTTATGCATGATAATATATTCATCATAAAATTATGATTGTGTGTGTGGGATATCAAGATCACAGTCGTTATAGCTTGTTTCTCTGTCCTCACCATCAACCTTGGCCTTCTCTCGATCTCCCGCCACCCGAGTCGTTGCCGATGATTTTCCTGGCCTCTTATAAATCTTGCAGAGAACAAACTCGTCCAACTGCATCAAAAACGAAAAGAAAAAGATAGGGTTTAAAGGAAGAAGAACGATTGATTTAGTATTTAAAACGAAAGAGTACATGCTCAAAATTAAAGATGAAACTCGATATGAAAGACATAAAAGAAAACGAAAGGTTGCTCAAAATTAACGAAGAATGCAAGAGAGCCGGTGCAAGGAAAGAACAAGAGAGTCGGATCAGATAAGAAAAAGATAAGAAGGTTGAAAATCTTGCTCAAAGCAAATTGGAATAAACAACTTACTCTCATATCATCGCGTTTCTCGTTAGGACGAGGATTAATGTATTCAGCGACCCCGTACTCGTGCATGATCCAGTTCGTTTTCTCACCATTCCGAGGCTTTCCCTTGTAGAATAGCAATGGCTTCTTATACCCGACAAGCACACCGCCGCTGTAAATCGATTTAACAGCTCCGTTGGCCTTCCAATACCCATCTCCGGTAGCCCGGTTCGGCCGAGATCCATTTCGGTACTTCCGATCTCTATGGGTATGGGTAAAGAAATACCACTCCTTCTGACCCACGTACGTTTCATGTTTCTCTGTGTATCAATGGATACATTAGATACACAGCAGAGAGAAAGAACAAGAAATCGAGAAATCAGTAAAAAAATATTACATCTACCACCACCCCAGCAGAAAGAAAGAACAAGAAATCAAGGAAGAAAAAAAGATTACATCCACCACCACCCCAGCAGAAAGAAAGAACAAGAAATCAAGGAAGAAAAAAAAGATGACATCCACCACCACCCATGTCGAGAAGAAGCAAACATGTTAGTGCTTCTGGACTGTAATCGTAAAGAGAAACCACATTAATCATGTTTGCAGGCAACCGTTTATTTAAAAGCATTTTCTGCAAGTAAAAAACGACGAGTTCTTCGTCGGTTGGAGTGAATCTGAAGCCAGGTGGAATGTCGGAGAAATCAACGTCACCTCTGGAGTCGCTCGTCTTACTCGGACACTTCACCGAAGTTGGACTGCTGCTACTAACGTCCTCCATGGTTTTAGGTGGGTAGAGATTTTAAAGAAAACAAACTCTTCTATTTATATCAAAATTTCAAACAATTTAACAATTTCCCCTCTAACCAATATTAGATCTCAGCGGGTGGGGTCTGGTTCTAGACCGACCCGACCCGTCAACCCGTCACAGTTATGAGGTGGGATAAATTCAAAATCATAAACAGAATCATCCCGATTAAAAGCCCGTTTGGCAATTCAGAACATCTTTTTGTAGCTTTGACAGTAGGAATGGCAATAGGGTGGGTTTGGGGTGGGGATCATATTCCCCGTCTCCAACCCCGATTATAAAAGTAATCATCGTTTCCATCCCCAATCCCCATTGCGGATAAATTTTGTCCTCCATCCCTGATCCCCGACGGGGACGGGTTTCCCATGGAGACCTGAATCCCCGAAATTTTTTATATACAACAGTATTTATTTGAAAATAAATTTACTTAAAATAAATAAATACTTTAAATTATAAATAATTTTTTAAATATATTTTGATAAATAATCTATAATACAATTTTAATAAATATATTTTGATAAATAATTTATAGTTTTATGCATAAAATTCGATAAAATATACAAAGAAAGCTAGGAAACCTTTTTTACATATTATAAACAAAATATTTGATTTGGAACGAGAAAAACCATAACCGACCCAAATTTAATTGGAACTAAATTATAGAACAAGAACCACAATCAGTCTGAATATGTCACGTAGAATTGACCCATTGACTGCCCTAAGAGACCCATTCTAAATTTTGTCCTTTTTTATTTTTTCCATTTTTTCTCTAACAACAACATGAAAGCCCTTCACAAGCATCTCCCATTCATACACGTTATATGTTTAATTAACTTAAATAAAATGGTAATATTACAAAGACCCCCCTTAACTTTTACGTTGTACCAAATAACCCCTGATCGTTAAGTACGGAAGGCATTAAATTACTAAAATACTCTAATAAGCTTTCTCTATCTTCTTTTTCTTGCCATTTCTCTTAAAACCTAACCAATCTCAAAATACCTCGTTTCTTACCAGCACTACAAGAAACAGTCTGTATCGCTGGTTTAGGGCCGACGGTCTTAATGACTGATGGATCTCACAATAGACCGGATTTAAACCAGTCTAATGTTTCAACAGATCGGAATAGGAAAAACGCGGGGAGGAAAAAAGTTTCTTTCTCCCACTCGAAGAAAACCCTTCCTATTCCACAAGATAAAAGGTTCTTTGCCAAGAGAACCCTTGTAGAAAAATTTTGGAAAAGATGATGGGAAGGAAATCATGAGTTAGGGTTACAACAATACTCACCATCGCTGAATTACCAACAGCACACTCACCTAAAAAGATACTCGCCATGGTGAGTATTGATGTTTGATTAAACTTTATACTTCTACCGGTATGCAGTCGTTATAGAATGCTTCCACCTGATTCCCTTGATGTTGATACATCCGAATTAATCAAATCACACCATTAAACTCCAGACACAACAGTTATCCATAAAGTTTCAACCCTAAATTTTCTCATTTGCCTATCCATTAAACAAATATTCCGTTCCAAAATATCCCGTTGACCTAAATTTCTACGATCTTGACCCCCTTCAACCAACTAGACGTCACCATCATATGCTAAACACATCCAAACACCCACTTATAAAATTTCGTCCCAAAGAACCTTCATTTATCCTTCAATCACACCAAGATTTCGTTTCAAGCCCTGTGAAATTTCACCTTACCAATTGATGGAGCACGATCTGGATGCTCCTAGCTGGAGGATGATCTAGAACTTGGCTGCATGGCGAGTGGGTTCGGTCTGCAAAACAGTGAGCTCAGAGAACCCGAGGTGGCTAACCCGATTAAGTCGTTACAATACTTAAATTAGCATTGCGAGCCAAAAGTTTAATGATAAGTGTACTAGTGAGCAAATAATCGTGCGTACCTGAGTCTTGGGGGTTGATGTCCTTATATAGGCATTGTTTGGCGTCTGCTTTACGCACCGCATCCGAGATCTCCAGGAAGTCATGATTAACCGTTCCGAGATCCTTGGAGGTAACTGCCATGCACGTTGACCATCCTCTGAATATTCGGTACGTGAACCAACTTCCAAGAAACCTGGGAACGTTAGGATATGCATGTCAAATTTGTCAATTAGCACATCTCGCAGGTCACCACCTGGTCCTCTGTCAGGTCGACAAGCCCTCGAGGGAGGCCGCTCCTTGCGTCGAGGTCATAGGTCGGTCCTGGATGAGGCACTACAAGCTGACCTAAATTGTGGTCGAGGTCGCCAAATCGGCGAAAAAGGCAGGTCACTAGGTCGGCAACATATGCAGGTCGCCAAGTCGGTGACAAATGTAGGTTGCTAGGTCGGCGGCAAAGACAAGTCGCCAGGTCAGGGCGAAGACGAACTATGATCTGGGACACCAAATCATCAGTTAGGTGATGCCTAGGTGTTATCCAACTGTTCCAAGATGCCATGTGTCACGATGTGAGATTTCACTTAGGAGGGCCAAATCTTCCCTCATCACCAATCATCTCAAACTACCAAAAAATCCTACATTGTGAGATTTCACCCAAAGCAAACCTTATTTACCCCTCGATCATAAAAAGATTCCATTTTGAACCTCCGCATTAACCGAATCAAGCCCTTTCCAAATCTTCCTGATCCATGACCATTTGGCCCAATATGACCCCACCAATCAACTTAGAATGTCCAAAAACCCCACCCATTGAAATTTCAGCCAAGAATACCCTCATTTGTCGTTCCATCTAAAAAGATTCCATTTTAGGCGATCTCATTAACCCGCACATGTACAGCCCCACTTCACGGTCAAACCCATCTCAATCCTCCATTTTTTTGCCCCAAAATCCCCACCGTTGAACCATAAGACCTGTTTGACCCTTTTTTTTCAAATTTACCAAAATACCCCCTTTGAAACCCTAAAATTACCAAACTGATACTAGCATTATTATAAATACTACCCTAAATCCTTCATTCGAGCTAATCAGAAATCATAAATTTTCATCGTCTTCTACCTTCAAACCCAGAAGCAGAGCAGCGACGACTCTAATTCCCCAAACCTCTAATTGTTCTCTCTCCCTTTCCCTTCCTTCTTCTTTCTTCTTCTTCTTACCAACAAGGCCATGCCCTTTGGCCTCAAGAACGCCAGTGCCACTTACCAACGACTGGTGAATGAGGTGTTCAAAGGTCAGCTCGGTCAAAAACGTAGAGGCATATGTCGATGACATGCTAGTGAAGAGCAAGAAGGCCGATCAACACCTTGCCGACCTAAAGGAAGTCTTCAATACCATTAGGAAGTAAAAGATGAAGCTGAACCCGACCAAATGTGCTTTCGGGGTCGGCTCGGGTAAATTCCTAGGGTTCATGGTGACGAAAAGGGGGATTGAGGCAAACCCAGAGAAAATATAGGTCATCCTCAACATGCAATCCCCCCGAACCCAGAAAGATGTACAACGGCTCGCCGAAAGAGTTTCTTCCCTTAGCAGGTTCATGTCCAAATCTGCGGACCGGTATCTGCCCTTCTTCAAATCCCTCATACGACAGAAGGACTTCCAATGGACCGAGGAATGTGAACGGTCCTTTTAAGAACTAAAGAGGTACCTAAGTTCACTACCTCTCCTCACCAAGCTAAGCCCAGGGGATGAGCTATTGCTCTACCTCTTAGCCAAGGATGAGGTCATCAACTCGGTACTAGTCAAAGAGGAAGATCGGGTACAGAGGCCAATTTATACCAATAAAGTCCTTGGCAGCACAAAAACCCGATACTCCATCATAGAGAAAATGACTCTAGCTTTGGCAAGTCCTCCAAAGGCTGGAAGCATCTGGCCGCTTGATCAAATGGAGTGTGGAGTTAAGTGAGTTCAACATCGAGCATGCACCCCAATTGTCGAATACACGTACACCACCGAGGATCCTGCCACGCCACCGCAAATATGGACCCTACACATAGACAGCTCATCCAATCAGCAAGGCAGTGGAGCTAGTCTTATTCACCTCAGCCCGGATGACACGGTATTAGAGCATGCCCACAGGTTCGAGTTTAAAGCATCCAACAACGAGGCTGAGTATGAGGCTTTGATCACCGGGCTACACCTTGCCCTAGACCTGGGAGCTCGAAGAATAGAAGCCTTCAGTGACTCTAAACTAGTAGTCAACCAGATCCATGGACAATTTGAGACGAGAACAATGGCTAGTTACCTACAGAAGGTGCAGGAGCTCATCCACCGACTTAAGCACTTCAACATCCAGCAAATTCCTCGAGTCAAGAACATAAGAACCGATACACTATCCAAGTTGACCAGCTCCCCGAGAACCAACCTCGGCAAAATAGCATGGTTTGACACCCTAGCCCAGCCGAGCATCACACAGACAACTCTCCTCGTCCTCCCGATACAGCACGACCCGTCCTGGATGGACCCTACAACATAGTACCTCCGCAAAGGCACACTTCCAGAAGATCGGACAGAAGCAAAGAAGCTCCAACACAAATAAGCTCGGTACTGCCTTATCCAGGGTCAACTCTACCGCCACTAACATTCTATACCCTACCTGAAATGCCTCTCCTCATCCGAGGCAGACTACATCCTTAGGGAGATCCACGAAGGCATTTGTGGAGACCATCCTGTCGCACGTACATTGGTACATAAGGCACTCCGGCAATGTTATTTCTGATCGACGATGAAACAGGATGCGACCTAGTTGGTTCAAAGATGCGACAATTGCCAACAACACTCCAATCTCCACCACCAACCTGTAGTCCCCCTGAAGCCAATCACTAGCCCATGGTCATTCGTGCAATGGAGGATGGACATCCTTGCCTGCTTTCCCACTGCAGTTGCTCAGAAGAAGTTCCTCCTGGTGATAGTGGATTATTTCACCAAATGGGAATAAGTCGAAGCTCTAGCATGCATTACTGCGCATAATGCCCGAAACTTTTTCTGACAAAGTATTGTCTATCAATTCGGTATACCATGCATCCTCATCACAGATAACGTGACACAATTCACCGACCGAAAGTCTGAAGCCCTCTACTCCGACCTAAAAATTGACCACCGGACCACGGCTATACACCAACCCCAGAGCAATGGGTAGACCGAGGTGACCAACTGAACCTTGTTGCACGACCTGAAGACTCGATTGGACCAGGCTAAGGGGAGGTGGGCCGAGGAACTTCCGAGCATACTTTGGGCATACAGGATTACTCCACCTGCAGCCATCAGTGAGACCCCCTTTAGCTTGACCTACGAAGCCGAGGCTATGGTTCCTATAGAGATTGGCTTCCCAACCCTCCGGACCGAGATCTTTAATGAGGACCTGAATGACGAGGACCTCCGCATAGAGTTAGACTTGATAGAGGAAGCCTGGGACCGAGCATATGTCAGCATGGTAGCATAGTAGCAAAAGATGGCAAAGTACTATGACATTAAAGTCAAAAGACGTGAATTCAAGACTAGTGATCTTGTCCTCTACAAAGTCATACCCGCACCTAAAGAAGGAAAGCTTGGACCGAACTAGGAAGGGCCGTATAAAGTCACCAAAGTCCTTGGCCTAGGTACCTACAAGCTCGAAAACCTGGATTGCCAACCAATATTAAGGAGTTGCAACTTGGGAAATCTCAGGATGTACAACCAATAGACTTGTAAGCAATAAAAGTTTCCTTTCTTTCAAGCTATAGCTTTGACCCCAAGACGTGTGCACGCCCACCACACACACCACAAAACACATGCTGAGCCGCACTGCCAACTAAGTTGACTCCGACGATTCCCGAACGGATGAGCCCATTACGCCCAACTCGACAGTGTATCGCCGCTTAAGCTACCCAACTCAGCTGACAACGACAGAGCCTAAACATGGAGGAAGAACGCCCCCGCCAACCAAGGCCTGAGGGTGGTCGAGAAACTCTACCCAATCGCCGGCTTAATGGCTGAGCTACCTGGGAAACTACTAGCCCTAGAAGGGACCCAAAGGCTCCTGAGACCGAAAACTGAGGGTCTCATGGCTGAGAACTCAAAACCGAAAGATCTCGAGCAACTATACCTCGGTCGAAACAAGACCAGGGATGACGAGGCATAACCCGGCCAGCTATGCCTCGACCAATGAACTAAAATCGCAAAAGTACAAAGAAGTTGCCCAAGGCACAACCTACCCCGGCAAGCGTAGTAGCTCGGCTGGCCACACCCCGGCCAATAGAAAATGGTACAATAAGGCCAACAGAATTATACAATAAGATGCTGAGGCATAACCCAACCTGATACACACAATAGCCCGACTAGACATGCCTCTGCTGGGAAAAGAAAAAGGCACTAGGATAGCAACACATGTGCAGACAAAATAAACACTAAATATTTAACTCAAAATCGTTCACGACATCAGTTGAGGCTCATTATACCGAGCCCAAGAGAAAAAAAAAGAGAGAGAGAAGGCAGCTGCACAATCCTCGGTGGTAAAGTCAACAGCACCATCAACGGCTTCAACCTCAACATTAGCTCCCTCGGCGGATCCTTGCAGAGAATTTGGATTGAAAGCACCCCAACCCTGCGACTCATCGGCCAACTCCAGATGGCGGCGAAGGATCCTTCGACGAAAGAGGTTTAACCCATCCGCAAAGGAAGCTTCGGCATATTCGTCCATTTCCAGTTGCATCTCCTCCGACGCCTTGTACTGGTTGACTGCCTCCTCGGCAGCCTCCTGCCTCCTCGGCAGCCTCCTGCCTCAACCTGTCTTGCTCCACCTTAAGCTCAGCGATCTCTCACTTCAACTCCGGACTAGGCTGGCTGGCTCGGCCATCTGTACCTTTACCTCAGCCACCTCCCTCTCAAGAGCGGTCAATCTCTCCCCAGCAGCCTGCAGCTCGGCCAACTGGGCCTTTTGCTACAGATACTTAGAGTGTTCCCGTTTACACGATGACCAGAGGTCTCAAAGATGATCAACCAGCACGACTGCCGCACAATCATTCTATAGACGAACACGGTAAGTATACCAAGAAAGAGAACAAAACACAAGGAATAAGAAGAGGGGACTTACCTGGGCCGCAGAATGTAGCAGCACACACTCCAAGACTTCGCTGCCGACCCCGATTGATTCCCATGCTATTGACATTGTCATGATTCCCCGCAGTAACTGCTTGGGAACCCCAGGCGTCTCCAGATTGTCGTCCACATGAACCGACCACCTCGGCACGTGCAGACCCGAGCTACTGCCTGCCTCAGTTACCAACGCGCCTACGAGACGATGAACCCCTTTAGGGTCGACCACAACAACGTCGTCCTCCTTAGCCTCCCGTTGTTGGACTCTCCTTTGCCGACAAGCAGACCTATCCACGGAACATGTCCGCTCCCCTATCTCCGGACGAGCTTCCGGTTGCACACCGGCTCGCTCCTGCCTTTGCCGAAGTGCCTTCATCCGACAAACAATCTCTTCCTCGCTAGCCATACTTATACCTGCAACACAGGATACCCAAGGTAAGTAAAAGGCATGCAAGATAAATTTAACTCGATGAATGAATAAGTAAAGGAAACAAACTAGCCACCCTCTCCATCAGCCCGATGAGCATCAACATCTCCGAGCATGTGTATGCGATAACGTCGATTTCATTGATCATGCTCAGGGCCGACCTCTCCTCCCAAGTGAGCGCCAACCATTGGGGTTGCGGCAGATTCATCCTCAGCTCTCGCAGCTCGGCAGGAAAAGGGGAACCCCCGGGAACGCGCATGAAGAAGAACGAATCCTGCCAATGCTTCACGGAGGAAGGGACCCCGACCAACGGCTAAATATTTTGCCGAGTGGAGTAGTACCCCTACTGATGGTGTTTCAGCTGGAGCTTAAAGTTCACCATCCCCAGGGTCAACTCAATATGGTAGACGACACTGTAGGACATAAAACCGAGCAAAAACCTAAAGGGGTTTGGCATCAGCTGCACCGGCAATACACAATATCAGTTTAGCACATCAGCGAGCCCATCACTCAACGGGAACCTCAACCCAGTCTCCAAGTTGTGCTCATAAACGCATAGTTAACCGGATTGAGCATCAGTGGCCATTTCCCCGGGAAGCGGACACCTCATTTGGTATTCCGCGGGAATGGCATATATAGCTCAGGTCTGAGCCATATCCCCAGGCGCAAAGACGCAGGGCATGGTTTCAAACCGGCGACCTACCCGTATAGGAAGCTCTGCCTCCATCCCGAAGGGACCAACCTCAGCCTCCTCAACTTCGGCAGCCACAAAATCTCTCAGCTCGGGCTCGTAGTTTGAGCTGTGAGAAGAATTGGAACAGGAACTACTAGAGTTCTCAGAAGAGGAAGAGGATCAGCGAGAAGAAAAGGACATACCGGGCAATTTACAAGAACAGAGGAGCAAAGGCCACCGAGCTATCTGCCATGCTAGTTGTCGAGCTATTCATCGTGCTATCTGTCTAACAACCTTCTGAGCAGTAAGTGCCAAACACCTTCTTGCAAGCAATACTGAGGATAGGGGGTCTCCCCTGTCTTCCCTTTTATAACCACCAGGGGCACAGACCAAGGAGAGATCAACGGTGTAGATGAAGCACCTCTGACAATGCCTCAGAAGACCAATCAATGCGACCAATAACGTATGGCGGGAAGCCTCAGAAACCGAAGCGGCATCCTCTATAGGCAGCAGTTATGCCTATTAATTGCGCCAGTTCGACTATAGTACCGGTCCAACCTTCAACATGGAGACCCGCAGTATCGGTCCAACATTTGACGCGGACCCTTGGCTAGGCTACTCAAGTCCTCGGTTAGGCCACTAAAGGCTACAAGGCCACACAGTAGTCTATCCGAGCACCCCCCTCCTCGATAGTAGAACTAGGGGAGTGGTTCAGGAACCAAAACTTTGGTTCTCATTTAAGTTCTGTAGCCGACAAGCGAAAGACTCCTTGTCAACGAATGACATGGAGCAGACGAATTGCAACGACCTCAGTTTCATAGCTCAACAACCCTGAAGGAACCCGTCTCCCTAGCCCAGCACCCCGTGGCCGAACATCAGAACCTCAATTCCAGAGCTCGGCCTTCAACCGTCAACAAAAGGCCTTTTCTTAGCACATGGCCGAGCTAATCTCCAATTTTAGAAGCTCGGCACATCAAAGCCGAGCATGACACAAATCCCAACTCCAAAATACGGATCCAACTCCAAAACTCGGTGCACCATGGCCGAGCATCACCACGGCACCAAAGCTTGACTTGCACTTGGAATCAGAGTCATTCCTCGGCCCCACTAGGACAGACTCAAAAGCTTAGCTCGACACCTTGGCTCTCTACCAAGCTACGCAACCACGCAACACTTCGGGCCAAGCACTCCCCAACCTCAACTGTAGGACTGGGGGAGTGGATCGGATTCTGAAGTCAGTGCTTTTAGAGTTCTGCAGTCGACAATGGGAAGATTGCTCGGCCATTCCCCATATTTCCCAGTGCTCAAGATTGTGACAGTCACCAAGGAACACCAAGAGGGCCAGACGCCCATCTAGACATCAACTTGAAGTTTTTCAACCGAAGAGCGGATTGGACCACTTCATCCCTCGACTTCAGAACTAGGGGAGTGGTATTCAGGTCATGGCTGAGCTGGTCCTGTGAGACACGTGGCCGCCCAGCTATCGCCCTGCCACATCACCCTAGCTCGGTCGAGCTATATTATTATTGTGGCCCCTTGTCTTATCCTTCCAGCCACGTCAACTAAACGTCATACAAATGAGCACAACTACAGATAAGGAGGAGTAAGGAAATACGACTCCGCTGGGGAATGAGAGTCTATCCCGAGTACCTCAATGGCTAACCTCACGGATATTTGGCTATAAAAAAGGCATTCCATGCTTGAGGTAAGGGATCCAACTTCTGAGACCAATACTGCTACTTAGCTTGGACCAGCATCCTCATAGCTCGGCCCGATCACCCACCACCTCTTACTAACTTAAGCGTCGGAGTACTTAACTGCGGATAATTCCCTGGGCCTCTGACTTCTTTCTTGATCACAGGTCTTGAAGTGCGACCTCATCCTCATAACTTGGCCTCACCCTATCAATAATTATTATCTGATTGATCTCCTCAATTTGTGCACCACCTCGAATTTAACAACATCAATGCTCATTTTTATTCTTTAGTCTTTTCACTCGAGAGGCTTTGTCGCACTGGCGGAAGAGACCGTAGAAAAGTAAGACACGTTCAGTCCATTCCAACTTATTATTGGAGTAATGGGGAATACTGTCTTTAAAATCTTGCATGATCATATCGAGTATTCAAATCTGAAGTCAAAGGGAATACATGCGGCCTTCTTCGTCTTTTTTCACAAAGGGAGGTGAATTAGGATCATCAAAGTTTTATTTCAAAGAATTTAATTGTAATTCTTGTAGTTCATCATCTTGGAACTTTGATACCACTAATCGCACGTTCCTATCTGTTATATATGCTTATATCCTTTACATTGATGTGGGTTTAATAAGGTGCGTACTACTAAAAATCAAATCTAAATGAAGTTGGCAATTAACATCCCCACCAGGTTGGCAATCAACATCCTATTAAAAATAAAAATAAGGTGTGTTAATGGCATTGAAAGCTTCGATTTTGAATTTAAAAATTGACATAATCTAATTCAATTTAGATAATTTAAATATCATAATTAATCGAATTATGGTAAATTAATCGAATTGAATTTGTATATGATCTGATTTAATAAATATTTGAATTTAATCAATTATATAATTCATAGGGTAAATTATAAAGACGCCCTTATACTATGGGGTATACCCCATCCCCATGACTATTAAGTCAAACGATGAAATGAGTTAAATTACCAAAATGTCCACTTAAACTTTTCATATTTTCTTTTCCGAATTTAACTAACTGAAAACTCTAATGGATGGGGTATTCAGGGATGTCTTGTAATTTACCCTAATTCATATATAATATAAAATATTTAAACAAATATTATATATATATATATATATAATAATAACTTAAAATAATTAACATGTCAAATTTGATTTGAATTTGGATGTTGGCTGATTGAATTCGATCCATTTACACACCCACTCACTAGATCAATTGAACATGGCAAGTGGCCAAGCACAGCTCGAGCACCCCATGGCCTATGTTTGTCCACCAAATTAGCTGAATGTCATGGCTTTCAATGTATTGCTATGACCCCACCTTGAATTAGATGAGGCAACAATGTGGTGGGGCCACAACAATAAATCGAAGGCCATAATTTCAGTTTTAAGTCCTGTGCCAAAACCATGTCACGAAAACAAAAAATCTTTTTCTCAAGTCATAATGAAATCTTTCAGTATTGTTGAACAAAAAAAAGATATTTTTTCTCAATTTCTTAGTTGGGCTTTAGGCTTGAGCCCGAATGTATTATATTGATAGACGCAAAGATCGGTCTGGCCCATGAATATGTTTAGATGCAATCTGAATTAAAACTGATTTGAACAAGTTGGATGGTCTAATAAGGCATTGAGTTGGAACAGTTTGGTCCAAAATGTTATCGGATTGGATTAGACCTGATCCATCTAGAATGAACATATTGGACCATTTTCTGCTCCATTGACAGCTCAAGTTTTAGCCTACACCCCTTGCCGCCACATGGCTAAAAAGCAATTACTTTTGTCCATTTTCTATTTCGTTTCTTTATATGTAGTTCTTGAGTCCGCGTTCTGTGCACCCATGGGTGCACAGGACTAATGCACCTTCCAATCATACCGAACGAACGTAAACTATGTAAGGGTAAGGAAGGTTTGACCATCAATTGATTCCGTCCCGTTCAATAACATGCAAAAATACAATCTTTTATTTTCTCTTTGCACAAGTCGAACTACCACACAGGACTGTTCATAAGAAGGCCCAACCCGATCAATCCGAACTGACCTAAATTGAGTCGGCCGAGTTTTCATCAGCATTGATCGGTTTTAGGTTGGGCAAAATCATAAACCGATCTGAACCAAATCGAACCAATTAGTTTTCTAGTTTGGTAGTTCCTAGTTTCCTACTTAACTAGTCTTCTATTAGAACTAGAACAACCATATTTTCTAGTTCTTATTTAACTAAATTGTATCTATCATAATTTCTATAGTCTTTTACACCAAATAGATAACTCATTAGGCAATTACAATTAGAATTAGATGTCCTTCCATCTCTATGCTTCTCTATCATTTTTGTAGAGGAACAAAACCGAAACCAATCCAAACCGATTCAAACCGACTAAGTTGGTTTTGCCTATCAGTGAGTCGGTTTCAGTTTTCACCTCATCTAACCCGACCAGGTTGGGTCGGTTGGGAAAACCCCTGTAAACCGACCCAACCCGACCCATGAACAGCCCTACTCCCACACGTTCAACAGTGACAAGCTCACCGGTGGCCCTAGTAAATGGTGAGGCCACCGGCGGCGAGGGATAAATCATCCGGCCTCTAGTCCATACGTCTTCTTCCTCTTCCTCTTCCTCTTCCTCTCCCTCTTCTTCTCCTTTCTCCTCTTATGATTTGAACCCTACCCGTTCGGCCATTCCAAGGTATAATCGGCATATATGGCAAGAAATCAGATCTCTAGACACGAAATTACATGACTGAAATTTCACTGTACAGCTGCTGCTTCTCCTCCTTCTTCCTTGCAAACTCAGTGAAGAAGAATGAGCCCAATTTGGCCTTCACCCTGTTACCAGTGAAGAAGAGTGAGCCATGGGGGAGTCTGCGATGCAAAATGGGCTTGACTGGGAGACTCACCAGGAAAATACAAAGAACAATATGGCACGAGCGGTGGAGCTCCTCCCGCTCATGAGCCCTCTCCCAAAGTAGAGCATTTCGTAATTCAGTTAACCAAAAATTGACTAATCAACAAAAGACCAAACGTCGTCAGTCCGTACACCGTCGACACATCCGAATCGTATACAGAGATCGTGCGCTCATCGTACTCATCCAGTTGCACCTTACCCTTTAGATAGAGAGAAAGGGAAAATCAGGAAATAGAGAAGATAGTAGGTTGTTACTGTTCTCTGACAATGTTCGGCGTCTACAGCAAGGACGAAGGTGGCGAGATGGAGGGATGTGACGATGGCCAAAACTGAGACGGAGACCGCCATCACTGTCTTTCTCTTTCTCTGGATCAGCGTAGTGAGATGAAGTATCTGCTTATGTTGATGATGACCTTCATTTTCACTCGCTCCCTGCTTTTTGTCTTTTTCTGCAGTTTTGCCTTTTCTTTTGAGCATTGCACGGGTGGGGAGTGCTTTGAATCCCAGGCCATCGGAGGATAAAGCCTCATGGACTCGCAGAGGCAAGCTTTCAACAATGGCAAGTCTTTCAGAGGTTCGTAATCCAACGATTTCTGCTCGTCGTTGCCAAGTGTTATGACTACTTCCTTCACCACATCTTTCTCAGTATTGGGGTGTCGGGAAAGCGACCAGAAGAACCACGTCATTGCCGTCGATGATGTGTCTCTCCCCGTCATTATGAAGCTTATAACCATGTCTCTTAACATGTCATCATCATGCCCATCTGAATCTCCAGTTGGTTGCCACCGGCTCGATTGGTGTTTGTTGCCGATGAAAGAAAAAGCTAAATCGTGTTTTGTGGTCGGTTCAACCAGCCGAACGACTGGTAACGGAGAAAGTCTTCGTTAATTCGTGGTTAAGACTGATGAGATGACGTATTCGTCTTTCATCGGAAGGTGCACCCATGGATGCACAGAACGCGGCTCGCGGGGAAAATATCCAAAGACAAATCCAGAATGAAATATGGACTGAGCAATTAACATGTGGAGTATTGTAGTAAATAGCAAACTTGATATCTGTGTTAGGGGCTGCTGTTTAACCATTAATAACACCCACGTCAGCTATCAAATGTATATGCCCCACAGCCACTCCAATTTGCCTGCATAGCTGACGTGGGGCGTTGTTATTGGTTAAATAGCCCATTAACGCAGCCATTCTCCAACTATGTCTAGCAGTTAGGTAAGGTTAATGGGCAAACTGTACTGATTTTGTTTTGAGGGTTCCACTGGAGCCCATCTCCATTCTCCAACTATATTGAACTAAAGCCAGTTTGTGATATCTACCACTATGTGAGATTTGAAAGGGTGAAGAAAGAATGAAAATCTGTACTTTCACTTGATAAATTAATGGCCAATCCAATTTGAACTATCAGTCGTTCAATAGGTTAAGCTCCATTTATCCTTCTGTAACCATTTCTGATGGTGCTTGGTTGCGTGATGCTTATTTTAGACTGGAATCCAAGTTTGAACGAGGTTTCTATTAGTGGAGAAACTGAGATCCAAGTCTTCTGCTGGAAGTGGAACAAAATTAGGAACTTGGCTGATCAAAAACTTTAACCTAGATTCATGAGATGATGGTATAGCTGGACTTGGGCCTGAAAAGAAAATGCATGTCATAAATCATTAAGCTAAATTTGGGCCTGTAGAGCCCATGTTTATCAGATGGGAAGTCACTAACACTAAGTCGGTGTTAGTGTTGGCCGCCAATTCCCGCGGAAGCCACGAAAAGCTCATCTTTGTAAGGGGACCTTGCGAAGAGGACTGATGAGGCTTTAACTGAATTGAAAGCAAACTTAGTCTGTTAGCTACCTGCATAGTCTTTGTGTTCATAAAAAATGTAAACTATAAAGCGAGAGCTTCAATTTCTAAAAAGCGAGGACTTAGCTTTCTGGGGGAAGAGAACTTAGCTTTTGTAAGATGAGAACTTAGCTTTTGTAGGATGAGAACTTACCTTTTTGTAGTGTGTTCCCACAGACGGCGCCAATTGATGTAACCATTTCTGGTCACGTACCGATTTTTCTGTGATGTATCAATTTTTTTGGCTAAGTACCTCGTTATTTGACCTGGTGGTGAAGTGCCTTGGTGATGAGCTACTTGGTGGCAAACTCCCTGGTGGAGAACTGCCTGGTGGCGAGCTCCCTGGTGGAGAGTTGCCTGTGAAGTGGCGGGCTGCCTAGTGGCGAGCTGTCTGTGAGGTGACGAGCTGCCTAGTGGCGAGCTGCCTAGTGGCGAGCTGCCTGGTGACGAGCTCCCTGATGGCGAACTCCCTACTCCTAGGTGGCCTGTGACTCAGAGAATGGTGGAGCTCTCTGGTGCAGCGCAATCCGACTGCCCTCTTCATGAGGTGATCTTCTTTCCTTTGTAGGCAGTGGGAGCTGAGGGACCTGCGAGAACTCCATCTTTTCCTCCTCTTTGTATGCGGCGGGAGCTAAGGGACCTGCGAGAACTGAATCAGAGGACCCGGGGGTATTTTCCCGACGGGAATTCTTCGACGCTTAAGTTAGCACTCTGATTGTAGAGAGCTTGAAGATGATATTGGAGAAATGAGAGAGCTAGAGATCAGGGGTTACCATCCTTTTTCATCCTCTCTCCCCTTTGGGGGGTGAGGTCTTTATATACTAGAGTCCTCGTGGGTTAGGTGGGTGAAAAGCCTCCAAACGGCAAGACCCGTCACATCCCGTCAGAATCGGGGTACGGTGGTGAACTCCTCGATGTCGTCAGGCTGGCGCTTGTGCCAGGCGGCCAGGTCGGCGCCTAGGCCAGGTTGTCAGGTCGACGCATGTGTCAGTCAGCGGGTCAGTGTCTGGGCCAGGTTGTCAGGCAGAAGATCTTCCTGCGATACGCCATATTCTTCTGTACGGAGCTACCCTACAAGTGGCAAGCTGCCCGGGGGAGCTATGACGAGCTGCCTTGCTCCTTGGTGAGATTTTTGGTGAGCTACTGAGCTCCTTGGCGATCTACCGAGCTCGTGGGGTATGCATGCCAAGTTTATCGATGGGCATCTTATGGGCGGCTAGGTCGACCAAGTCGGATCATGTGCCAGGCTGATCCAGGTCAGCCAGGTCGCGCAGATCACGCAGGCCGCGCCAGGCCGTGCAGGGAGCACGCAGACCGCGCCAAGCCGCGCCAGGCCGGTGCCCAGGTGAGACACCAACTTGGTAAATTGTTTCTTGGGTGTCGCCTAGTTGTCATGAGGTAATACGTCGCAATTTCACTGGAGGGCCAAATCTGCCCTCATCAGTAGTGGCATGGATTTTTAACTCCCTAACCAGAGAGGTTTGCGAAAGCGTTGCTTTCTTTGACTTAGCAACAAATATATGGAAGGAACTCCAAGAAAGGTATTCTCAGGGCAATATTCCCCGAATTCACCAGCTAAAAAACGATCTTGCTTTACTTTAGCAAGGAGATCCATCTGTAATTGGTTATTTCACCAAATTGAAGACACTATGGGATGAACTCAATGTCTTCACAGTTCTTCCAGAATGTACTTGTGGAACAACAAAGTTCTTTGTTGCTGAACGTGAAATTGAAAAAATACACCAATTTCTCATGGGGCTGAATGATCGGTTTAATGGAATTCGCTCAAGTATTCTACGAACAAAGCCATTACCATCCCTCAACAAGGTGTACGCGCTCGTCACCCAGGAAGAGCGATATCAGATCATAGTTTCCCCCATGGCCACAGCAACCAAAAGCTACCGCACTAGCTGCAAATGACTCCAAGAATGGAAACAATCAGTCAAAATTTTATTGTGACCATTGTAAGCTCACAGGGCATACAAAAGATTGGTGCTATGTGCTCAATGGATATCCAGCCCATTGGAATCGGTGCAAGAATGGGATAATTCATTCACAACAAGTTAATACCTCAGGTGCTAACAAGTCAGTCTCTTGTACCTCAACTGATACAGGTCTCATGGCTCCCGCAAATGAATCTTCTCCAATAGTATGTCTTACCATGCACCAATATTCTCAACTCTTGTTTCTGTTAAATCGTGAATCCTCTGAATTTGCTACCAACACAACAGTTGGTAAGTCTTTTGAAACCTCAATAGAATGGATCATGGATAGTGGTGCATCTGACCACATGGTTTCTTCACCATCCTATTTCCATGTTTCTAAACATGTCCATACTCTTGTACGCCTTCCAAATGGCTCAGTCACTTATGCTACTTGTCGTGGTTCCATTTTTATGGGTTCTTGTACCTTACATGATGTTTTAATCATTCCACCATTTCATTGCAACCTCTTATCCGTGAGCAAGATTACACAACAACTAAATTGTGTGGCTGCTTTTTCTCCTTCTACTTGCACACTTCAAGACCCGCACTCAACGACTGTGATTGGAACGGGTAGACTATGACATAGGCTGTACCACTTCATTTTTTCTCCACCACCAAAGGCTGCTAATTCTTTCGTTGCTCCCATCAGTCTTGAACTATGTCATCAGCAGTTAGGCCATACTTCACAATCCTGCATGGAACTCATACCTGGCATATCTACTTCCAGTTTAGACAAGTGTTGTGATACTTGCCATAAGGCCAAGCAAATTCGGATTCCATTCCCTACTAGTAATACACGTAGCCCTTCCCCATTTTTTTTATTCACTGTGATATATGGGAAGGCTACAAAACTCCTTCACATTACGGTGCTCGGTATTTCCTCACTATTGTGGATGACCATACACGTTGTACATGGACCTATCTTCTTAAAAATACATCAAACGCTAGTCTTCATCTTATGGAATTTTGCACCATGGTTACTCGGAAATTTAATGCTCTTGTAAAATTTCTTCGATCTAACAATGGTTTCGAGTTCACTTCTGGACCTGTGTAGAAATATTTTCGCAACCAAGGTATTCTTCACCAAAGCTCATGCATTGCCACGCCCCAACAAAATGAGGTGGCTAAGAGGAAACATTGCCATTTACTAGAAATGGCCAAAGCCCTGAAATTTCAAGGGTCCTTACCCAATTCATTATGGGGTGAATGTTTACTTACTGCTACATATCCTATCAATTTACTCCCTACACCAATATTGTCTAGCATTTCTCCCTACGAAGCCCTGTTTCACAACAAACCCTCATATGATCACTTGTGGGTGTTCGGATGCCTTTGCTATGCCCAAGTAATTCCTAAACCTTTAGACAAATTTGCTGCCAGAGCTGAACCTTGCATTTTTGTGGGTTACCCACATGGACAAAAGGGTTATCGGGTCTATAGCCTTGAAACCCGACAAATATTCACTAGTAGAGATATTTTTTATGAAACAAAATTTCCTTACAAGACCAGTCCACTTTCCTTCCAAGATTCTGGCCCAACTATTGTTATGCCATTACCACCAAACCCATATGATGATCTTGAATATCCAGGCGCAACCGCAAATAATGGTTCACCTACTGAATCAGTCCTTAACCCATCACATGATCATGGACCTATTGATGCTAGTCTAACAACTGCTCCTCCACCTTATCCCAACACCCAAACTTGTGAGCAAGTCCAAGCTCCCATTTCAGCCCCAATACATACCCCTCATCATCGCCGCCATCCTACAGCCCCAACTTGGCTTAATGATTATGTATGTGACCTCCCACCCTCCATTGCCAAATTAAACCATGTTGTTTTGGATGTTAAACCCAAATCCTATGCTTAAGCAGCCCAAGATCCTTGTTGGCGCCAAGCTATGGCTAATGAAATAGCAACTCTAGAGTGTAACAACACATGGAAAATTGTATCTCTTCCTCCAGGAAAGCATCCCATTGGCTCCAAATGGGTCTGTAAAATAAAGTACAAAGTTGATGGTACTGTTGAGCACTTCAAGGCTCACCTTGTAGCAAAAGGATACACTCAGGTTGAAGGTCTTGACTATCATGACACTTTCACTCCAGTAGCAAAATTGGCCACACTTGTTGTCTCCTTGTTGTGGCAGCCATTAAGGGTTGGGACCTTCACCAACTCGACATTAACAATGCTTTTCTCCATGGGGATCTTCATGAAGAGGTCTATATGACTGTCCCTCAAGGTTTTGCTACCATTGGTTCTACTCATGTTTGCAAGCTACAACAATCTTTATAGGATCTCAAGCAAGCCACTCAGATGTGGTTTGAAAATTTTACACAAGCCTTAACTGCTCTCGGCTTCACACAGTCCACTGATGATTATTCTCTTTTCACTGCCTCCTCAAAGGATTCCTTTATTGCCATCCTTGTCTATGTGGATGATATCATCATCACAGGCAATGACCATGCCTGTATCATCTCTCTCAAAAGGCACATTGATAATAAATTTGGCATCAAAGATCTTGGCCCCTTACAGTTCTTCTTGGGGCTTGAAGTTTCACGATCCGAAGCTAGGATATTTCTCAGCCAACATATGTTTGCCTTTGATGTTATTCAAGAAACTGGTCTTCAAGATTGCAAACCTTGTTTGACACTAATGGAACAGCAAAATCATCTTGTTAATGCAACTAATCCACCTTATTCGGATCATGCACAATATCGTCGGTTGGTTGGCAAATTGGTCTACCTCACTATTACTCGACCAGAACTGAGTTTTGCTATCAATCACTTGAGTTAATTCATGCATCAATCCCACCAAGAACACTTTGACGCAACACTAAGAGTTGTTCGTTATATCAAAGGCACTCTCTCTACTGTATTATTCTTCTCAGCCTCAAGTTCTCATCATCTTCAAGGGTTTTGTGACTGGGACTGGGCTAGTTGCCCCCTCACTTGCCGCTCAACTACAAGATATCTCACATTACTTGGTGACTCCCCTCTCTCATGAAAGGCTAAGAAACAACACACGATTTCCCGCTCTTCTGCCAAAGCTGAATACCGTGCAATGGCTGCTGCTTCATCTGAAATCATCTGGTTACGATGGGTGCTTGCTAAGCTTATAGTTCTCTTATCCGACCCTCCAATTCTATATTGTGACAGCAAGGCCACTCTCCACATTGCATCCAATCCAGTCTTCCACGAAACGCACTAAGCACATTGAGATCGACTACCATTTTGTTCGTGATCTTATCCAACGTGACGAGCTACCCACTGCACATGTATCGAGCACCTCACAACCAAGTGATCATTTTTGGGATCACTTGTCCAAGTTGGGCATAAAAAACGCTCCAACTTGAGGGGGGTGTTAGAATATTACATGTGTCGATTAGGACAGTTGTATCTTGCCAACTGTACATCATCAGTTATAACCAACTGAACACATGTATATATATATATATATATATATATATATATATCATTTAATTTAATACAAGAGAGAGAAAAGACTTTCTTCTCATTCGATACTTGCCTTCACTAATGCATACTATTTTCCCTTCGATTGTCTATTGAAGGCTTTCGTTGGTTAGGTCTACTTGGGGGGTTGGGCTGAAATTAAGCCTCTAACGCAATTTTAAGGGGCAGATTTTGCATTTCGGCATGTTGAGAACCACACTGGGGAAAGGGAAATGCTTGACTTTAAAAAGAGGATCATGCTTGCTTTACTCTTCACAGTTCACACAATTAACGTACAACGATCCAAGTTCTAGATTGTCTATCATGGAAGTTCCTTTAATAATTGGACAATTGATTTTTTTTTTGTCGTAAATGAGCGTTTTTCTTATTCTGTCATGGCTTAGCAAATAGTGATAACTGATAATTCTAAATAGTGCATTCAGAGATGATGAATAGTGTCATATTCTCGTTTCGAGATGTCCATTGCCTTGAGGGAGAGTTGAGTATAGTGAAAGGCCATCTTATAGCTAGCCGTCGATTTTGATATTGTTGCGTACATTGATTGCTCATTTTGAAAGCACAAGTTTTGGGATTCATTTGATAAAGAAAATTAGATAAAACTTAAGGGGGCATTTGTGTCTTTTCCCATGACACTTAACGGTGAGGTAACGGCAGGTACTAGATTGTCACAAAATGAAAGTTCGGGTATTAGATTGTCGCATTTTAAAGTTCGGGTACTAAATTGGCACTCAGCCTAAAGTATAGGGTACCTATCGGGAATTTTCTACTTCTAATTAATTAAGTACAACTATTAATTACTAATAATGATTATTGTTAATTACTATTAACTACTTCTAATTAATTAATTACTACTACTAATTACTCACTAATAATAGTTAATAACTTAAAATAAATTCTTTTAATAATTACCGCTATTACTTAATTGCTGATAATAATTAATCAATGATAATGTTGCTCATTATTAATTTGAAAAAATAATTTCTTATAATAATTACTACTAATACTTAATTACCAATAATTTATTACTAATAATATTGCTCATTATTAATTTTAAATGATAATTAATAAATATTTTTATAATGGTAATTGATGAGGGGTAATTTGGCCCCACCTCGTAAGTAGTGGACACGATTCGATGACTAGACACATGACTCAACATTTTTTGGCACCTCAGCAGGTCAGGTACCCCGACCACTTCGGTAGGTCAGGTCAGTACCCGACCACCAAGGCAGTTCGAGTCATCACCCTCTGCCACCTTGACAGGTTGGGACATTCTGGACATCCTGACAACCTCAGAATTACTGGAGCTCAAGATTCTAGGTAACAAGACTCATCAAGACGAGACGTGGCAACTGGCAAACATCTAGGAGCTTAACAGCTATCTCCGAACCTCTCGAGGTTACGCCATGTAACCGACAGGATTAATCTTATCCTATGCAAATCAGAAGGAAACGATCATCCACATCAATTAGCGTGATTCCTACCTCCCAATAACAGACCTCTATGGCTCGATACATGAATCCCTAGAGTTTCCCGCAAGATCTACGGTAGCCCAACCTATATAAAGGTACCAACCCCAATGACACAAGGTATGTGTGATCATTTGCTCACTAGACTACTTGCATTCGAATTTTCTAGCTCGCTACCAGAACATAGTACTAACTTAAGCATCGAAGCGACCTCGCCGAGTTAGCTACCTTGGGTTCTCTGATCTGCCTTTTCTTGCAGTTCGAGTCAGCTAGCTAGTGCTCAACATCTAAATGGGCTTACAGCTAGGAGCTTCTAGATCGCGCTCCATCAGTAATTAATAATTTGGAAATAATCATTTTATATTTATATTAACTAATATTAATTATATTGAAAATAAGTATTTAATGTAAATTATTTATATTATAATAATTATTATAAATTATAATTAATAATATTATATTAATTAATATAATTATATTATTATTATCAATAATTATAATTAATTATTATTACTACTAATATGATGATAACTATTACTTTGGAATGTTAATTAATAAATGATAATTAATAAGTATTTTAATAATGTTAATTATTAATTGGGATATAATCATTTTATATTAATATTAAATTCATATTAATTATTTTATAACTTTATAATTAGTGTACTTATTTATAATTAATACTAATCTTATTCTCCAATAAATACATCATTTAGTGAAAGCTAAATTATAACACTTTCATTTATTCAATTTTGTTAAACTTAAAGAATTATAAAAGCAAATATTTTTTTGTGAATTAAATAAAAGTCATAATTAAAACAAATTAATTACTTAAAAAATAAAAAATAAAATGATAATAATAGTAATAATATACTTATTATTATTACTGATTTCATAATTATTAATATATTATTAATCTATTAATAATCCTGATTATTATTAAAAAAATGGTAGTAGAAAATTTTAATTATTTAAAATTATTTGCTGAAATTTCCTGTTTTAAATCGAATAGATAATTAATTATTAATTTTAATTTCTTAAAATTATTATTTACTGAACAATTTTAATTACTCTTTGATTAACGATCTTACTTTTGGATAGTTGGTTTTTGATGTTCGATATCTTTTTTTTTTGCAAAAATACAAATAATTTTTATTTTGCAATGCTAACCATTTTATTTTTCTATTATTCAGTTTTCCAAAAGATAAAGAATAAATTACTGATATTTACCTATTTTTATCAAATTATGTATTTATCAAGTTGTTGTCACTGATGATGATGATGATGATGATGATGATGAGTCAACTTTTTGAAAGAGAGGGGGTACTAAAAATAATTAATTAATTTCAGCTATTAATTAGTAATAATAATAGCCCACTAATAATAATTGTTGCTACTACTTAATTACTGATAATACTTCTCATTATTAATTCAAAATGATAATTAATAACAATTTTCATAATGGTAATTAATAATTCAAAAATAATCAGTTTATATTTATATTAACTCATATTAATTATTTTGAAAATAAATACTTAATGTTAATTATTTATATTAGAATTATTATAAAAAAATATAATTCGTACATTTATATGAAATAATTTATTATATTGTTATTATTAGTAGTTATAATTAAGACTTATATTAATTAATATAATTATATTATTATTATCAATAATTATATTTAATTACTAATAATAATAATGATTTTTTATAAAAATTAATTACTGATTATAATTACTTACTAATAATTAATTCCTTAATTATAAAAATGATAATTATTACTTCAGAATATTAATTAATTAGTGATAATTAATAATTATTTTAATAATGTTAATTATTAATTCGGATATAATAATTTTATATTTATATTAATTCATATTAATTATTTTATAAATATATAATTAGTGTTACTTATTTACATTATTATTATAAGTAATTATAACTAATACTATTATTATTCTCCAATAAATATTTCATTTAGTGGAAGTTCAATTATAAACTTTCAATTATTCATTATTGTTAAACTAAAAGAATTATAAAGCAATTATTATTTCAAGAATAACTAAATATCATAATTATAACAAATTAATTACTTCATAGTAAAATAATAATAGTAATAATAATATATTAGTATTACTGATTTCAAAATCAATACACATAATAAGAATATATTATTAGTAAATAGTAATAATAATACACTTATTATTACTGATTTCATAATTGTTAATATATTATTAATCTATATTATTCAATAAAGACATGGAATAAAAAAATATTCAAATTACCACTAAATGAATGACCTAAAAATCTATGATTGTTCTAACCGACTTGAATTTGACACATCAACAGGTCCAAAATTATAATTTCAACCTACATTTCCTATTTCTATCTCCTAATTCCTATAATTCAAATATACCATTAGGTTATGTACAAGTTTCCCTACCTTTTTCCAAAAGATAAATTCTAACTGGTCTACATGCACTACAGGGAGATTAGACTTAAATTCCATAACCATGATCAATCAAAAGAAGCGTTGCCACCTAACTTGGAGGTGATTTCTATACTCAGGATGGTCCCATTATTCTCCTTTCTTTCATGTTTCCTCTGTTGGATGGGCTTTGGAGTCTTGATTATATTATCAGTTGGTTGTAGTAATTCTTGATGAAGATTTGATTGTAGTGATATATTTTTTCAGAGGTTGTCATGTAAATTAAACCCATTTCTTTGGCTTAAAAATTTACATGTTTACAAGTACATCTAAGGCTATGATTTTTTGGGTAGGAATCTGCTACCAATCTTGTCCCAACAAGGCACTGCAACCTCACATTGGGAACATCTTCCTTGTCATTCATAGAGAGATGTTCCCGATGTATGGCTGTAATGGCTAGTTGGAATGGTGTTGGCACCATATGTTGGTAGTTGATTCGAACTACCAACAAAAGGGGCCACAAGGGGGGTAGCACATCCCCAAAAATCACTCACAAAAATAAAAGCTAGGGAACTATGAGGACTTTGAAGAGAAAACTTTGAAGAAGAAAACAAATGTGATAGAGCTTCATGAGCAAGCTAGCCTATAGCTTGATTAGCCTCTCGGTTGACATGCTTGTAAACTAAACTGTTGAAGAAGGGGTCCTAGGCAGCTATCGATGGTGTTCTTCATTCTCCATAGAGGATCAATTTCTCTAGATAAACACTAATAGTTTATCTAAACTATGACTTTTGTTTTATCCTTGCAATATGATAGTATTGTAGCAAAAGTGAATTCACCCATTTAGGGAAAATGGGATACCCAATTTGATCCAACCCCCCACATAATAAAGTGGAAGTCCACCTTCACCAATGGAATAAAGAGTATTTTGGTAGGGTTTGACTATGATGTTAGAAAGACACGATACCGGGAAAACTCACAACCAACCAACCAGCACCATTAGTAGTAACTGATCAAGTGATTTTTCATCATAATTCATGGGGGTTGTGATATGATTTGGTCAAAGCCTTTCCAGTATCATGTATTTCTAGTGTTATAGGATCCCCCATTTTGGTATTATTCAAAGCAAATTCCAATAAGTATAACTAACTAGTTGGAATAAGTGGGTAACTACGAAGGAATGAAGGAGGAAAGCAAATGGTGTCAACTTCAACAATATTTTCATTTGCTAATAAGAAAAGAGGAGATGTGGCAATTAAAGTCAAGGAAATTGTGTATCAAATGGGAGATAGCACTATTTTTTTTCATTTAATGGTCAAAAATAAAAGAAATATGAATTCAATTGAAAGGTCGAATGATGCTCAAGGAAGATAAGTGAATACAAGGGGGAAATAGCACAAGAACTAATATCTCAATGTAAGTGGAATACAAGAATTATTCTCATGGATGTGAAGAGACTGAAATTTAATGAAAGAATTAAACAACAAGCAAAAGAAATCCCTAAATAAGAACTACATGAGAAGTTTGTGAAGTGGTAAGATAAATGAACCTATACAAAACCCGAAGGCCAAATGGGTTTACTATTTTTTTTCTTCAATAATAATATAGGAGAGATGTATGAAATGAAGTAGTGGGGATGATCAAAGAATTTGTTTTCAAATCAATTAAGAAGTTGTAATTAAAGGAAATAAACCACTCCCATTGAACCTTCATCTCTAAAATCTTGACCCTAGAAAAAATTTTCAAAATTAAATTTAGACCAATTAATGTATAAACATACAAAATCACATCAATGGTGGTGGGAAATAGATTTAAATCATTTACAACTAGACTTTAATAAATTTAATCAAGTTAGTTTGTCCAAGTAAAATGAGTAAATGGACAAGGAATTAAAGGGTGGGTGGCAATTTGTGTTCAAGTGACATGTTCGTGGTGCGTTAATTTAGGAGTATTTAGATATATGGGTTGATACGAACATGACATGACTAATTAACAATGTTAAAATTTCAAATGCAACCAAGAATTGTTTATTATATGGTATAATATGACATGACTTGCATAAACCAAATTAACATATTTAATTTCATACTAAATAATATGTATAATTCAAATTAACGTGAAATTGACACAATTAACATATTTAAAATAAAAATATATATATTTAAATAGTAAAACAAGCATCCAATGATATATTACCTATCTAAATTCATAAAAACCATGTAATGTCATCCTTAACTACCAAAATAGTATTTCAACCATATATGTATGCATAATCTAATATTTGAAACTTCAAGTAATAAACATGTCATGTTTTTTAGTTAAATAGACCAACCTGAAATTGGCATGTTTATTAATCATGTTAAATTAGTTGACATAGTTTTGATATGAATATAATTAAGATAAATCAAAACTCGCTAATTTTGTATTGCGTTTGAACCATATTCATGTGTCTTATTAAAATGTTACAAATCCTAGCTAATGGCAATGAAGATAGTCATATCTAAGGCCTGTGATAGAGTGAGATGATAATTCATTCACAACGTCACGAAGAAAATAGGTTTTATTGAGGAATGGAATAAAATAATAAAGGAATTCATAAAAACCATATCCATTTCAATCTTCCTTAATGGAAGTTCAATCAATTTCTTAAAATAAAGAAAATGTTAATAAATTAGAATGTAGGCATTAACTGCATTGTTGCCAATGTGAAGGAAATGAGAGAAATACAAGGGATAATAATGGCAAGAAGAGCACCACCACCTATCTCATTTATAATTATTTTTTTTTTTTATGTTTGATTCATTTTATGTTGAGCACAAATTAACTAGTAAAGAAAATAAAGGATGCCTGCATAAAGCTTAATGAAATGGTAGGAAAATATTTAAAATATTAAAAATCGGTCATAATGTTTAATTACTAAAAATGATAGTATACATGCCTTGATTTGAAATAAATTAAAAAATATATAGATAAAATAATGAAAAAATGTTTAATAAAATGGATAATAATAGTGAGGTTCATCATCTAGGTTGAACTTAATAACAAATTACACGTAAGAATATAGATAGCTGCTACAAAAGTCATCAATGTAACTGAACGTACACATGTTTAACCACTGAAATAAAAGACAATGACGATAATAATAATAACACCACCACCACCACCAACAACAACAACGACAACAAGAATAATAATAATAATATGCTTATTGAAACATTACATTTTGTAAATAACAGGTTAGTACCACTTGAAAAAGTATAGCATATATCATAATCGTGGATAAGCCATACATAAAAAGGAATAAGTTCGAATTTGTTTTGTGATAGTGGGTCATAATGATAATTTTGTTATTGCAATAGGCCGAAGATGCAAAGCAAAAGAACCAAAATAGGTGAAAGGTTAATAACTCATATGGTTAAAATGGGCTCAAGCTTTTGAAATGTGAGAAGTCCAATTGATGTTTGAACATGTTATAAATAGATAAATATAGCGTATATAAAGGATATATTATATCTATATATGTATCATATCTATATATTAATAAAAACGAGTGTGTGGAGGCCATTGATCTCTTACCATAAGCCCTAGAGTCTCATCTTAATAAAATCTTACAAAATCTCCACTTAAAAACATATCCCTCCATATGTTTTTTCTTTAAACCATGACAATTTAGGCTAAATTGTGAAACGACAATTACAGAACATCTAATCTCCTAATTAAAAATGGTAACTTAGTACACGATGCTCCCACCAATACGAGGTATTGGGAGGAATAAATTTACGTAACATTTACCCTTATACGTACAAATAGATTGTTTCTAAGATTTGAACCTTGGTTACCTAGGTTAGGTCATAATGGAGCAACCCACCCTGGTCATCATACACAGGGCCACACTTGGCTAGGAAACAAACATTTGCATAGCTTTTAAAATTATACCTAAAAGATGACTTATTAGCATTTGCAAAACTACAACCGACATTAGCTTTAAAGAAACCATTTCTTGGTAAAGACCAAAAGGCATTGATATTTGATATCTAGGCTATTTTCAATCTTAAAATAGTTCGTCAATCTTAAAAGCACAATCCGAGATTTTTCCATTATAGACTTGTAAATGATAGAGATAACATCAAGGGCTTAGATTCAACATTCTCAAAATAAGCATTACTGCCCTTCCAAATCTCTCACATGCAAATAGTACAATTAGCTAAGATATCAAGATTTCCTCTACCCATATTTTTTCATCAACTACATAAACCATCAATCAAAATAATAATTATGGTCAAGAGAATTTAATCCAATGCTAATGTCAGACACAAAAAAAAACTAGTTTTATCACAATACCCCAAAGCATGAAGGACTGATTCATTGCAATAGTTACATTTTTTTTTTTACAGTTAGGAGATTGGATAATTCTCATGAAGTGGAGATTTTCTTTCATTGCATTGCTATTAAGACAACATTTTTAAATAAAGGATTTAATCCTTACCTTAACTAAAATAATTAAAAGTAAATTCCATATGTCTCCGGTTAAGACAATAAAATGAGTGGTAGACTCAAATCAGTAAGTCAGATTATAAGTAAAACTATACGTAAATTTAACAAATAACACTTTTTTTTCCTTATAAGCCCACATTAGTTTGTTTTCCCATAATATAGGGCCAAAGGACCAGGCCTTAACCTAATAGGCTTTAAAGTTTAAACCAGCCCCAAACTTTAGGGGTCATTACATCAATGTTCACAATCTTTGTTTACCTTCAATATGATGCTTTTTTTTCAAAACCTTTATCCCCTCTAAAACATTTTTCCAATCCCATGATTGACCATTTCTACCATTAGCTTGCATAAATGTTGATTTGGTCAATACTAAGCATTTATTATCCTAACCCATAAGTTAACGTAGCTATGGCATAACCTTCAAGCTAATTTAGATAAAATGGCAATATTAAAATCATGAGGATCCTTGAAACCAAGCCCTATTGCAATTGCTTTCACAAATTTGTCAAAGACATCCATCTCAACTTCTTTTTTTACTCAAAATCCCCCACCATTTTTTTTAGCCTTAACCATACTTCTAGAATTTTTCCCAATGATAACAAAACAATAGATATAGTAAGTGATGATGGTTGTGATTATTTAAAGACTTTTTTTACTAGCTCGGTATAAAAGAGCTCATTTTTAACATTTGCTTTACTTGTTCCCTTCTCGGTCATTTAATCAACAAATTAATACTTTTACTAGTGAGTGGATAAGTCTCTAAATAAAATGAAAGGTTCTCAAATTTTTGAATGTAAAAAGAATTGATCATTCGGTTTTGAAGAGATTCAACAAATCTTAGTTGAAACAATTAAGTTGATATGGCTATTCGGTTTTTTCTCAATGTGAACTAAATTAGCACATAAGCCCCTCTTAAAAGAAACTTTTGCTCACAAATGCTCTAATGTTCTTAGTAGATATTCACATATCAGGTTTTTCTTTATTTCAAGTCAAAACTATTAATTTATAGTGGTTGAGGCATATAATCATTAAGGAGTCATTGGGAATTGATTAATCTATACTAAGAAATGTGTGAGTCGAGTTCTCAACATAATAAAATGCACACCATAAAAAGTAATAGGCATTATGCCTTTAAACTGTAATTTTATTTTGCAAATAGTCGAGTAGCACAAACTATTAGTTGACTACCATTCACAAAGAGAAATCTTTTTTCTTTAACATTTGACTAATTCCTCTTGACAGTTGATTTATAACTTAATCCAGTCTCGGATATAAGACATAGTTGATTCATGATTTATTGTAATCGATTCCTAAACAATGCCTACTCAATATGAGGCTCGACTATCAAGGTTAGTCAACTATAGGTTTATGGATAGTAAATTATTAATAAATAGTGTTTATATAACTTTGGATTCGATTGTTAAGAGTAGTTGACTATAGGTTTTTGGATAATCAGTTACTCATTGTTCATGACCTTAAAATTTTAGAGATTTTCATTACCAATGTTCATATATTCATTATTTAGGCTTTTAAACTTATATTAGTCACTTTTTTCAACCCATTAACATTTAAGAACCAGATCTAATATTATTCATTTGTCTCTAAGACTAGGTTAATCGAGGTTAATTAGGTTTAAACCTATAAAGTGACTCGTACAAATTATTTACATACATTAATTCCTAAAACATAACACAAAATAGATCATTAGACTCGTATGTTTATTTCTATTGATGTCTTGGTAGTAATAATCTTTGGATATTCAAATTGATTGAAAACTATCTAGTGCATTTCATTGGTTTTTTACTTATTGTATCAATATATCTATTAAACATTTTTTAGCTCAATGGATATAGTTGCACACTTAACTTCAATCATTAGTGTTCTTAATGAGCTTGTTACCATCAAAACATATAGGGCCAACATTCATTGTCTTAAACTTCTCTTAAGCTAGATTTTCTTAGACATTGATCCATTTACCAACTTTTCTAGTGTCATTTGTAAAATGATCAATTCCACCATGTCATAAGATTTATTCATGTCAATAATATTGGTTGTTATCATTTTTTTTTAGTGTTTCATGTAATGCATTGTTTCATAGGCAAGTAGAATATTGTTAGATATGGCTTCTCTATGAATAAAAGTATTTTCATAAATATAACATTTTATAGCTTCAATTTAAACCCCTATTTGGGAATACTTATATGAATTTATTTAAATAAGTATTTATTTTAATTGTTGGGATAACACAATAAGTGGAAAATAAGTACTTATTTGTATTTGGCAAATAAACTCAAACTAAGTGTTTATTTTGAAGCACTTATTGGGTGATTTTTAGGTGCATATTGAATAAGCACTAAATTCTTTTCCTTTTGGGACAAAACTGTTTCCAATATTTTGTTTAATTTCTAGGGATTGTCCACATCTCCAAAAGGTCAGTAAAACCTTATTGTTTTTATCTCCATTGAATATTAATTTATAATGGTAGCAATTATTATAGAATCTTGGTCAATAGCAACAACTATCATTTTCTCTCTATTGAGTTAATATAATATTCATAAATATCAAATATATGCATATGTTAATTTAGATATTTAATTATGATTTTTTGCAAATACAAATACTTGTGGGATAAACAATTCACCAAATAATACAACACAAATAAAGTACTTAAAATAAGTACAAGTAGTTTGAGAAAAGACATCTCAAACACTAGCAAGTACTTGATTAAAAAAACATTTTTTGAATTACACTTATTATATCAAGCATATAAGTCTATTTGCTATTTTTTTTGCAGCTATCTTGTAAATAACATTACACAAGAGTTATGTGTTATAATTAAAAATCAGATTAAAGGTTTTTCATCATAAGAACTATGGTTATGAAAGTGGAGTTACTTCATAAATTAATTTCCCTTAAAAAATTAATAGTTTCCTTTGTGATGTATTATTTTATTGGCCCCAATGATTATAAAAAAAATAGATGTGGGAGCCCATCAGGTCTCAGAGTTTCTCGACGAGCTATTTGAAAAAGAGCATATTTAATTTTCTTAGGAATAACATTCATATGGAGATCTTCATTGTCATTACCAAGTATCATGACTTGAATGTTCTTTAGGGCTTTGTCTATATTCGAATAGTTTGGTGTGGAAAAAATCTATTCAAAATGATTGACACAAATTTTTCTTATTTGTTTCATCCACTCCCATAAGTTATCTTCTAGCTTTAGCAGTATGTTTCTAGCTATTTTCCTTATGGTTGCACTATGGATTTTGTACCCCCATGTGATAATCGGTTTACTCTTGATTTTTTAGCCCATAAAATTTCCTCTATCCTTAGCAAAAAATATTCATTTTATCCTCTTTTCATTTTCATATAATTGAAATTTGAACCATGCTTTGCTTTTTCTTTGGACAACTCCAACTTTGCTTCTTCAATTTGATCTTACACCTTTATGAATTAATTTTTGTTCAATTTATAAAGGATTCCCCTCAGATTTTTATACATCCACCTCATTGGTCTTTTATATTATTATTTATCCTCTCTACACCAACCTTCCTTGATGATTTACTCACACCTTTTATGGTCCATCCACATTTCTTCAAATATTAAGGCTCTTTTAAATTGTTTTGTAACTAACTTCTATTAAGGTAGATTAGGAGGTGATAAAATCCATACAAAATTTTAGAAAAAACAACATATTGATACAATTCTCTTCGTATAGTGTTGCACAATCCCCCATCTAACTTAACATTGATATTTCCATCCCTTTCCTTATTATTTGACCAAGTGTGTTTAGATCGAATCTCTTCAATCACCCAACCCCTCAAAAGATATATGTTCCTCATATTGATCAATTTTTCTTAGTTTCTCATAATTTGTTCACCTTTATGGAAGATCTTATTAAAGTCACCA
This sequence comes from Nelumbo lutea, assembly GCF_056320005.1. Classification (NCBI taxonomy): domain Eukaryota; kingdom Viridiplantae; phylum Streptophyta; class Magnoliopsida; order Proteales; family Nelumbonaceae; genus Nelumbo; species Nelumbo lutea. The sequence continues at coordinate 20,978,344 of NC_142691.1, read as the reverse complement.
ATGCAACACCAAGCCCCACCATTCTCTCAACCAACAAATTCGTTTATCATAAAAAAAAAATCCATTTGTCCTTTTTGCTTCACCATAAACAAAGGCACATCACCAATCCTTATCATTCTCCTCTTTAAGTTTTGTATGGATATAACATTTTTTCATGGCTAGCACTTTAACTTCACAAAGTTATCCCAAAATAAATAGCTAAACTACCTGTTATACCCTTGTTGTCAACATCCCAATAGTTCCACTGAAGCAAAATTTTGAACTTTTTATTTACACCTTAGGCAACTACATTTTGTCTCGTTGAAAAAATATGATGTTTTGCTATACTTATAAGGGACACTTTTGCTACATGAATTGTTATGAGAGATCCTAACCCTTAAAATTCCGACACCAAACATTCATTTTCTAGTTTTCATAGAGGCTCTGTTTGGAAGGAGTACAAATTCAATTTTGTAGAGTGCAAAACCTTTAATTTTGTATCAATTTGTATGTATTTGTAATGTACATATTTGTACTTGTACTCCTTCCAAACTGATCAAGAGGGAGTTGTTGAGGGACAACTCCTACAAGCCCTATATCTATAAAACAAAGGTCAATGGTACAAATAAGATCACAAATTCCCTTGCTTTAAACTCTAAAATTTATATTTTTCCACTTTACCAAAATCTAAAGCACCCATGTTCTATAAAGTTGCCATTGCATCAAAGCCTAGAGAATTACCATTGCAAACTATTTTGTGATTTGTTTTCTTTTTTCAAATACCACACACACAAATTTATTGAGTTGAAACAAATAGAACACAAACACCACTTCTTACCTAAACAATTTCTTGATATATTAAAAATTGAGAAGACATTTGGACATCCATTTTTTTGTGTTTCACTTGTAATTTACACCCTCTACCCCCTACATTTTAGGGATCGATGGGGGTGCATCATTTCCTATCTTTTATTTTCAAGTTATGAAGTCTTCTATGAGTGAGAGGGTTAAAACCATCCAGAGATTTATAGTCTGATGGTATGTTGTCACACTTAAGTTTGTTCGAAATTAGATTACCAATATCGATATGAGTATGGTATACAAGTTGTGGATTCAAATTATTGTTTTAGTTAACGATAAGCTTTATAGACACCAAAGTTAAAATTGAAGGAAAAATCATCAACAACTTTTTCTAGTTAATGAAAGCATAAACTTATAATGAAATGAGTTTTGGGTTAGTACCTTTGGCTTTGATGCGTGAATCAAATTCAAATTTACGTAATTTTATTTTATTTCTCTCATCCTTCAATTCCATAGGAAAAATCTCTCCACCATCCACCAACATTCTTTGCATGAACTCCCCATGTCTTTGTTGTTCTATATTCCTACCTTAATATCTAAGGTCTTGAAACTAAGTCCACTTGGAATATCTGTTGGTGTTCCTCTCACGAGAAGGTGGAGATATTATTTAATCATCCATAGTTCTTCCTCACTCATGTAAAAGTTATTGAGAGAACATCACCACTTGCCCTTTCAATATCAAAAACCTCTTTTGTTCACCACCGCATTTCTTGATCTGATTCATTATCCCAGGATTGCTTAAAGGGTTTATCCACCGAAATGGTTGCATATAATCAAGGTTCAAATTTGGGGCATATCGTATTGATGGTCCCAATACACCTGTTTATAGGTGTTTTCAATAACCCATTTTTAAAAATAATATATATTTATTTAAAAATTAAACTTGAAAAAAAGTTTTAAAAAATCATTAATGTTTAAAATATCGATACTTTGAAGTTTGAACTATGCATTATAATCCAAACACTTGATCACCTAGAGGCTCTTTCTTATTGATGAGCTTCTTGTCTCTTTTCCTTTCTCCATCTTAAGCTCCTTCCATCCAAGGGTGTCAATGGACTGGCTTTGGATTGGACCTCGTCCAGTCCAAAATCAGTTTGGATGGATTGGATTGACTAATAAGACATATTGGATCGGACCAATCCGATCCAAAATATTTATTAGATTTGATTGGACTTGGTCCGGCTGTAACAAATTTATATTGGATTGGGTTGAATTAAGCCAATATCTGGTCCATTGATATAAAAGATGAGAATATATGCAACAGTGGACCGGGTTTAAAAACAATCTAAATCAAAATGAATTTAAATATATTAGACGATCAAGATATTGAATTGGACTAGTCCAAATTAATCCAAAACATTCATTGGATTGGATTGGACCTGGTACATTTATAATGAACTCACATTGGACCGAATTGGATTGGACCAAATCCTCTCCAATTGACACCCCTACTTCCATCAAAACAAACCATACTATGGCTTACACTACCTTCCCGACACCTGATGCCACTTCTCATTCACATGGAGTTAAGATTGACTTAGCAAGTTAGTAATTTTACCTTCTCAATTAGCTCCATTAATGAGGTGAAGGTGCTTGAATATAAAAGTTCAGGGCAAGTGTTGCAAATGAAAATTAGGAGGGGGTAAGTGCCATTATCCTAAAATATGGGATGGCAGTTTGTAATTTGTCCTAAAGATCCTAATTCCTAAATATTATAAAAATATGCATGTATGCGTTTTTCATTTTTTTATTTTATATTTTCCATTTCGGCGAGTGGGGCGGTTAAATCGGATCGGGCGATTGGATCACTGGACTCGCGACTCGGTGGTTAAAATTTATGCATCACATCCGAGTCTGACCACAACACTGATATCGTGTGCGCGAGCGAGCGAGCGATGAAAACTAAATACTCACAATAAATAGACTGTTGTTTCCTTTAACCTGTTTACCCCCAAAAACCTCACAAAAAGCGCCTCTCTGGTCTGCGTTTGGCCTTCGTTCTCCGATGGAAGACGATGACGAGTTCGGAGATCTCTACACAGACGTCCTCCGCCCAATCTCTTCATCTTCCGCTCCTCAATCGCAACTGTTCTCCTCCGGTGCTTCTGCCTCTGCAAAGCATCCGCCTGATCTGAACCTTCAGAGCGATGACGAAGATGTCCTGTATGGAGCTCCCGATCCCTCTTTTACCATACCTTCTCAAAGACCACATTCAGAGCCCATCAAGACCAAGACGGATGCAATTCCCGATGACAGAACCGACGCCGCTCCGAATTCGAAGGTTATTGATAGGGTGATGAAGCAGGAAGTCAAGGTGGAAGAAGAAGAGGAAGTGGTGGCTAGGGTTTCGCATGTTCGGGTGTTGGATTCGATAAAGGTGGAAGAAACTAGGGTTCCGGGGACTGGAGATGGTGAATTACAGCAGGCTGGGGAAGCTAGGGTTCTGGAAACTGCAGTACCTTTGGAGAAACCTGGAATTGGTGAAGTTCAAAGCGAGAAAGATGCCAAAGATAAGATCAATTTGGAGAAAGATAACATTTTTGCACGGGAAGAGGAAGGGGAGGGGTTGGATATTGATGTCGGAATTGGTGATTTGGACTCAGAACCGATAATTCCTGGGCTTTCTAGTGGTCCGTTTATTCCTGGTGTACTTGAAAGTCAAGGAAACGAGGAAGATATGAAAGCATCTCGAAGGGATGATAGCGGTGGTGCTGGAGATGATTGGGATAGTGATAGCGAGGATGATCTGCAGATTGTTCTAAATGATAACGTTGGGCCTCTTGGCGTTGATAGGAACGAAGCAATGGGAAGTGATGACGAAGATGAAGACGGTGAAGATTTGGTTATTGTTGCTGATGGTGACCAGCATCATCAACCTGTTGAGGAGCAGGAATGGGGTGACGATACAGCTCAGGCACCCGATGGAGAGAGGAAGGAAATAGGCGAGGCGTCAAAAGTGAATGGAGGAATGGTTAATGCTGCGGGGGCAAGAATTGGGTATAGCGGTCATGGATATCATCCACACCACTCTCAGTTTAAGGTCAGTTTCTTGATAAATGTTGCCTGAAAGAAAGTGCTAACTGTACAAGTATTGAAACTTTTGTTGTACATTATTTTTTTGTTATCCCATTGTATGGGAATGAGAGTTGTAACTTGAAACTAAAATACTTGGTATTAACTGTAGTATGTAAGAGCTATTTGCCTTACTGAAGGCTGTTATGAATAATTCTAGCTCGCACTTTGGATATATATATATATATATATATTTTCATACTTCCGCTTCTCTGCATTGAACTATTCCGTAACCTGAGGTAATTGAAAGAGAAGACTCAAACCGAAGAGAAAGGTAGAATCCATAATGAAGGTGATGGACGTTAACCCGACAATGATTCCATTTCTATCCACAACCCGTAGATAGGAAATAGAATTAAAAATTTGATGCTTCATGGGAATATACTGAGATGTGGGCGGTTTTAAATGTTGTGTTCCGTTTTCAGTGCTTGGCAAGCAAATTCCAGGATAGATCTCACGTAAACTGTTACCAAACAAAAGAAAACAAAAAGAGAACACACTGCTGGATTTATTTCCTTGGCATCATATTGGAGGAGCTTAATGTTTCATCCAGCAGCTACTCTTTATCATGAATTCATGATCTAATTTCTAAATTGAAGAGGAGCCTCTTATCTCATTGCTATTGAAAGGGAAAATGTCTTGGAGCTGCTGATCAAAAGGTGGTTGGGAGAAAGAAATTAGAATTAGAAATACAACATAACTATACATGTATTAATATGAATAAATAGAGCTCTAAATAGATACATATTTAAAATTGATATATAGAATTAGATATGGATTTTTATTTTAAATTCTTTATTTCCATTTTATCTGGTTTAAATTATTTTTCTTTAGAGAGAGTCCAATTTGAGGTGAAATCAAGAGTCTTATACTCTTATTTGTATAATAAAGAGTTTGATATGTTTATATTATATCAGAAAAAAAATTGAAGTATAAATCAAGGTTCAAAATATTGATACGGCCAATACACTGGTAGGGGCGTATCGGCCTGTATCAAAGCTCATTTCTCCTTTTTTTTTGTTTTTTTAAAACCTGGCTCAGAGGGGTCGGTTTAAGGCCTGTCTACCCCCTGGACCGGGTTAAACCCCGAAACACCCCTTGTAGGGGCGTATTGGGAAGCCCCCAATATGATACATATTGGCCAATAGGCCCAATATATATCGGAATTTTGAACCTTGGTATAAATAGGATTCTATTTGATGAATCTTGACATGTGACATGATGACAGCCAACAAACAAAGCTAGGTAGGTGGTTTGAATAATTTGATCAAAATTCATTTTTTTTTTCTAAACTAAGCAAATTAGTTATTGGATGAGTTGACAATTATAAGATAGTTTGGATCAACTAAACTGGTATATTATCCATATTCATAGAAGTGCATTTATGAATATGATGTTTTTTTTTGTATTTCTAATAATGTGAAGTGGTTACTACTTACTAATGTTAATAATTCAAGAAAGAAAGGTGGCAACCAGAATTTTCCCCAAAAGTGCAAATCAGAATTCTCCCCAGACATAGATGGTCATCTCAACATAGTCCCATTGACAAGGGCTCTAAACTATTATTAAAAAAAGCACAATATTCCCTTTTTTATACTAATGCGGTACACTATGCTTATAAAAGAAAGATAAAAGAAAAGAAAAGAAAAGAAAAGGATCAAACTGTTCATCTTTCCAATGGTTTACATGTAGCTTCCAGAATCCAATAAAAAAAACATGTAGCTTCCAGAATTGCTGTAGTTATAGTTGTTCAACAATGAGTTAATTTGCCACATTAGTGAAATTGATAAAAATATCATCTCTCATATTCAGTACAATTATACATTCACAGTCCTTATCATGACCTGAATATGGCAAGGATACAGCTCAATACAGTATTGGATATGAAAGTCACACTAAAAATTGAAGTATCTTTGTAGGGGAGTATTTGAGAATCGTAGCTCATGATGTAGTTGATAAATTCAAGACATTTTTGTTAGTTTTTGCATAAAGCATTCATCATTTCCTCAATAATTAGGTATGCATTTTTGATGAATGAGGATGAACAAACCCCAAAATCTGCTGTGCTTATACTAATTGAATGTTTCAAGATGAAACATAATTAATACATCCAACTCTGTTAAAAAAGTTACCCAAATAAACTATCTTCTGAACTCTTTATGGTGAATCATGAATGTTAATAAACAATGAGTGCATGCAGTTCTTGGGCTCTTTGCCCTACAGATCTGGTGGGACTGATTAAAAGATACAGTAAAAGGCATAGCTGGATGTGCTTGGACATGCCTTTGACCTTGTCTGTAGGACTTGTTCTTACTAGCATTGCTCCTTAAATATAATGGGCCACTGAAACAGTATGGCTTTTCCTATTGTAAAGCATTTCAATTGTGACAATCTTCTTATCAACGTTTTGTTTATGCTAACAAACCACAAAGGGGTGACAGGGGGTTGGGGTTACTACATGGCCTCAACTAGTGAAGTATAGATATGGGGTTAGATAGCATCTGCTAGCCTAACTTAATAGTACTTTAACCATTGAGAATATTATTCTTTTCTCACAATCATAAAATTTTTATGTTACCAATAAAAAAAGAAAAACCACCGTACCACACAGAATTGACAATAATAAAAAACTATTTTTGACTTTTACTTTTGGTGCCATGAGTAACAACTCCTTGATTTGAGCAATTCTCTACTTCTATTATTTGATACCTTTATAATCTTGATATTTGTTGCAATCTAGTATTCCATATTGACTGAGATGGTTTCCTCGCTCTCTCTCTCTCTCTTGGTGCCTATAAAGTGTTTTTCCCCGACATCACTTTGTTCGTCTGAATTTTGGCATTTTAGAACTTGTTGCTTCCTCCCAGTCTTGCTGTCATTATTTCATGCTGATTTCCATTTCGAAATTATCAGGTTTGGATGTGTTGGTTATGCAATATTTTAACTAGTTTTCATTACTTGTGTTTGTCTCCTTGATACCTTTTGTTTAAAATGGAGGAGAGGAAAAATGGCACATGTCTTGTTTCTTTCTAGACTCTCATTACTTACATTTGCAGCATTACATTTCTTCCACCTTTAGATCTGCACACTTGCTTTATGGAGGGTTTCTGTTTCTTAATTTCTGTTTATGCTTTTTGACAACTATAATGGAAGGAAAAAATCAATTTCATCTCCCCCAAACTGTCCATTTTCTTTCTTATTTTGGTCTATATGCTCATTACATTTTCTGATCTACATATGGATTCTTAACTGTTCATTATGTGGTGGTTCTATTATCTCAATGAACATGTTCTTTTAATTTGCACATAAGGCCAGCTAAAATTCCAACTGAAGAGATGTACTACATGCTGCACCACTATATGATAGATTTGTTGGTTAATGGGACTTTATTCTTTATATAATCCTTAATCAGAGCTGAAGCCACTTGTAAAGGAAGAGTTATTTCTAAGCACTTGCATCCAAACATTTGAAGATTGAAACAGTGTCGAATAAAAATGTGATTTCTATCTTATTTGTTTTACAATACGATTTAGGAGGGTACCTGCAAAATGTCAGGACAATGTACAGCATTTTCTCAAGTATTTATTTTGAACATTAATAGAATATTTTTTAGTTCTCTAACTGTGGAAACTTCTCTGGTAGGAATCAGATTATTCTTTCACATTCATCAAAAAAAAAAATCAGATTATTCTTTCATGTTGCTTGTGGTCCTTACCCCTTATGGTTGGTAGATTATGCTTACACTTATTTCTTTTTGCATGTAGTATGTAAGACCTGGTGCAGGAGCCATCCCTGGAGGAGCAATTGTTGGTCCTGGAGGTGCCCCTGGTCAGGTTCGCCCACCTATGAATATTGGTCCTATTGCTGGTCGTGGGAGAGGTGATTGGAGACCGGTTGGAGTTAAGACTGCACCTGGTGCGCAAAAAAGCTTCCAGTCGGGTTTTGGAGTACCTATTTGGGCTAGTGGTTCATCTGGACGTGGTTTTGGTAGCGGATTAGAGTTCACACTTCCATCTCACAAGTAAACTTGGCATAGTTGCATGAGCTTATTCAACTTTTTGATTATTTTTTAATGAAGTTATGTACTATTTTCAAATTTTCCATTCATGTCTTGTGCTTTGCTTGGTTAATAGTCAAATAGTTTTTCAACCTCTTGAAGTTCTTATTGGTTTCTATGAAAAGCATTCAAGTGCTCTTAATGGAATGACTTCATGATACAGTTAATTCCTTTCTTGTGAATGATTATATTTGTGAAAATGCATATATTGAGTACAAACATAAAGATATGAAAATTTTTATGCTGATTTATTTGATCCAAGTTTTTGTTGTGCACATTTTTTTGGTATAGACACAAGTGAGAAAAGTACAGTCATCACTACTGTCTACAAATATGAGAATTGGATCTTAAAGGCTTTGATGGAGGGACGCCATAATTATAAGAGCATCAACTAAAAAAATGACCAAGGAAACTCCTAACCTGAGAGGTTCTGCCCCCCAAAACAATCCACTTGTCTCCTATTCCACCCTTGGCTAGTCTCTGTTTGTTAGAGATTTTGTTGAGCTAGATACCCATGCGAATGATGTTTCTCCTGTGGTGGCCAAAGCTGTAGCCTTGCGGACATACCGACATAGTTCAATAATACCCTGGGTTACCCCTTCTGAGCCTCCATCTTCCACCAGCCTGTGCCTGCCAAGCTCTCGTAAGGCGATGCCAATTTAAGCCCCTATATAAGTGTTAGATATATGTTCATTGGTGTAATGTGATCTCTCAATCATATTTGATTTAAGATGTCAAAGTGTTGTCAGTTTTTGGACTTTTTATCATTGTGGGAGGCAAACCCTGAGATTGAAGTTGAAGCAATGATTTAGAGAAGTAGGCGGGAGGTTGAAGATGAAGTTGATGAGTCATGGTGGGCGCTATGTGGAAGTGAAAGAATGGGTATAAGAAGAGGGGTGGAAGTGAAGGAATGGGTGCAAAAAAATGTTGGGGAAGACGAAGGGACTTTAGGGGGAAAGAGATTGATTAACTCAAAAGAAATTGATTAACTTCAAAGAAAAGGTAATAAATTCAAAGCTGTTTAAAGTTGATCTGGTGGCATGGAACGGATCTTGTGTGGAAGGGGTAAATGGTGGTTCCACCTCAGATAAGTGGTGGGGACGAGCTAACTCATCTGAAGATAAAAGAACCTGGAGTGAGATGGAAGACAGTTGAAGGTGCATAACCACTATATAGATCGGGTCTTTAAAACCACTGATCAATTTATTGGTTTTGGCCTGTGTGATTACTGTAGTCATCATGTGAAACCTTTAGAAATGGGTTTGCTGGGAGATGATAAATTAGATCTATCATCCCCCCCCACCCCCACAAAGTTTAGGTGAGCCTAAGGTTCAATCTTGTCGCGATAGCAAATCATTGGCTCAAAGGAAAAATCGTGGTGTAAGGGTTCTAGTAAGTAAAAGGACAGAAATGAAGGGGAGAGGCAAGTTTGTTTGGTGAGTTATGAAGTATATATATATTTTTTGATAAATGAGAGTAGTTTTATTAATTCAAATAACGAAAATACAATCAGCCTAGGAAGAGGCACAAGATGTTACCTCCCCCGAGGACTGAACCATATACACTAAACACGCCCAAGCCTGAAATACAATTACAAATTAGCCCAAAACAGATCTCCCCTTGACACCCCTTGCTTGGCCAGAGAATCAGCCATTCATTTGCTGATATTCTGACCCACTGAAACCTGACAGTCATATTTCTTGTCATTCATTTAACTTTCTTTAACAGATCCCTGTAGCCCCAACAAGCTGTTTCTGGGCTAACCAGCCAGCCTACTACTACCTTGGAATCCCCTTCTACTAATAGATTGTTCACTCCAATTTGACTGGCCATCTGTATACCTTGTACCGCTGCTAGTAGCTTTGTCCCTCAGAATCCCACCAATTCCGGATGACCTTGGGTTACCTTGGCAGCTGCCATCAAAATTCAATTTTACCATTCCATCTGGTGGGGGTTTCCATTCAACTTGTGAATTGTTCTTGGTGGAGATTGTAGAAGCCACTGCAGCCCAGTTTCTCCTTAAGTCATCAAAGGAGTAATCTGCCAACAAATGTGAAGATATTAACCATGAGATAGTCCTTGTTAATATGCATTCCTTGATTTCATCAAGTCTTCTTTCCTGTTCTTAAAATATTCTAGCATTTCTCTCCTCCCATAAAGTTCACAAGGCAGCAGCTCTGATACATTTCCACATTAGCTTCCCTCTTTTTGTCAATCTCCCAAAAGCAGCCGGAGTGAACAGCAGCTTTACATCAGAGGGCAGTAAAGGAGCATGGTATCAGCAAATGGTTACAGTCCTCACCCTTCACTTTACACAGAAAGCACCAATTTGGGGACAAACACATAAAAGGTTTCTTCTTTTGCAAGTTTTCCACAGTATTGATCTTACCATAATAGGCTTCCCAACAGAAAACTGCTATTTTGGGGGGAATTGGCCTTGACCAAACCTCTTTAATAGGGAAGACCTGAGAGGAGGGGTTGGAGCAAAAGGTTTTAAAGAAAGATGCACAAGTGAAGGAGCCAACCAGGGTTAGGGACCATACTCTTTTATCCGGGTTAGGGGGGTCCAAACACACCGAATCTAGAAGCAACAGCAGCTTTGAAAACAAAGAAATTCTTCATCCCTTAACTCTCTTCGAAACCCAAAATCCTAGTTTAAAGCCAAAGGGTAAACCGGGGGGGGGGGGAAGAAACCATGAAATGGGTTTTCTTTAAAGAGGGAGATGGAATAGAGGGAAGGGAAACTGTCTTTTAGGGGTTGAGTGCTCACCCAAGTATCTTCCCCAAAAAGAATGGAGTTTCCAGAACAAGCATCATAACCTTACAAAACTAAGGGATCTGGGGAGAATGCCATAAATAGCCTTCCAAGGTGTTGTGAGCAAAGCCCTTCAGGATACCCTGCATCCCAACCTGATTAAGAACAGCCATGGTAACAGTTCATTATTGTGCATAATGAACTCATAAAAATGGTACAAATTAATGAAAACTTTAAATGCAGAACCCATTTTATTAACATTATTTTATTGCATAAATTAATGAATAATAATGAAAAATACCAACAATTAGTTAAAAATAAGAAATGCAAATATGAAAATATTAATTGATAGTTTTAATAGTATTATTAGATAACTTTGTATTAATGCATTTTTAATTAATTAATAGTTTTTATGAGTTGAGACCTTTATTGTGCATAATGAACTCATTAAAAATGATAAAAATTAATGAAAATTTAAAATGTAGAACCTGTTTTATTAACAGTATTTTATAGCAAAGTTATGGAGTATACTTAACTTATCAAAAAAAAGTTATGAAGTATATTTTCAGCAAATAAGAAGCAAGACAGTGGAGATCCTAGAGATAAAGGAGCTCGAGGTGAAATTTGAAAAGTATGCATCAGGGGAAGAACTGGGTAGATTCTGTGCTCAAAGAAGACATTTTCAGTGCGATCTCTTGAAAAAGAGACTTAGAAAGGTGAGTTAGGCAACATTGTTGGCGATGACTGAAGGGAGGATATAGTGAAGGAGATGATAGATATGATTTCATAGAGGCATGAGATAAAAACAGAAGTTTGATTGTTGAGAGACGAGACGGAAAATTATGGAAGAGGAAAGGGGGTTTGATGAGGAGAATAGAGAGGTTTTTGGACCTTTCGGTAGGAGAATAGGAGGGAATATCTGAAATGAAATTGTGGAAAAAAAGAATACAAGAAGAAATGGGGAAGGGGACTGAAAGAAGAGTGGAAGAGGAAGAGAGGCGTGTGGAAGGGGAAAGAATTACCTATATAAAAGAAAAAAAAAATATCGAACATTTCTGGTACAGGAAGTTAGTAACAATGCAATAAGGGTGGAAGGGGAAAGAATAACCTATATAAAAGAAAAAGAAAATATCGAAAATTTTCTGGTACAGGAAGTTAGTAAAAAATTAACTAAGGGAGGAGAATGGAAATATCATTGCCATGTTCTCAGGCCCTACTCAGCATGGTGGTGTGGTGAATTCAGAATTGAAGGCAGCAGTGTTTGGTTTTGGGAAAGCTAAAGAGTTAGGGATTAACAGGTTGATTATTAAAGGGGACTCAAAAGTTGTTGTAAACTGGATGAAAAAAGGGGAAGGAACAATTTGGAGATTAAGAAATGAGTTCAGGCGCTTTAAGCAGGTTTCTAAAGATATGGAAATTCACATAAGATGGATTAGGAGGTCAGCTAATAGCATAGCTGATGGTCTAGCTAAGCAAGGAATCCAAAGGCAATCTATGTTCTGGGCTACGTTGTAGCTAGTGGGATATCCCTTGGGTCCAGTTGGGGCTTGTTTGTAACTAATGGATTTCTTTGTTGGGTTAAGCTTGGGTATATATTGTAATTAGTGGGGGTTTAGGTGGACTTTATTTCTACCCACAACTTCTTGTTGTACACATTCTGATAATCTAATGAATCTCTGTGTTGCTGATAAAAAAAAGTTAGTAACAATGGTAATGTTACAGTTGATATTCAAGATGATGAAGACAACTGTTCAAGTGATGAAGATGTCTGGTTAGATGAAACTCATGTTGTTGAGAGTTCAGTCGACTGGGATAGGAGGGGTTTTGAGAGATAAGGATTGTAATATCTTATCCCTATTCTCTGGATTAGTGGGAATAGGAGATTCTACAAGGGCTGAGTTGCTAGCTGCTGTGCAAGGGATGCAGCTCAAAAAGCAGATTGGGGTGGAGAATTTACTAATTGAAGGTGATTCCTAAGGTGGTTGTGTGATGGTTGGACCCTGGTTCTGTCATTTTGTGCTACAGGGATCTTCTCAAAAAGGTCAAATGGCTGACTAGAAGTATGGGAGTTAGAGTTCGGTGGGTGGGCAGAACGGAAAATACTTTGGCTGATTCATTTGCTAAACAAGGGGCTTCTTGGGATGCTACTTTGTAATTTTTGATTTGATTAGCTTTGAGATTCTGTGATCTTTTTAAAGGAGAGGTCACATCTTGTGCCACTCCTTGGGATGCTTGTGTTTTCACTATCTATTGATAATAAAATTAAACTTCAATTATAAAAAAGAAAAAGAAAAAGAGTTCAGTTGACCTGGAGACTGGTGAATACTGAGGTGGAAGTGAGCAAGTCTTTGAAACTTCTCTTCATAGGTGGTGAGGTATTTGAGAGGAAAGCTTTTAGGGTACTGGAAGTGAAATTTGGGATGCCTATTGAAGGAGACTGATGTGGGTTTTGAAGAAAAAAAAACAAGGATCGGAGATAGTTGCTCCAAGGGTCACTGGGCCTGTAGGTGCTGGGCTGTCCATGAAGGGGGTGGAAGGTCAATAACAGAATAGATTTTTGAAAAAAAAAAACGGTTCTGGACTGGAATTAGTAGAGGATTAATGAGAATGCTAAGGATGTGAAGATTTTGAGGGTGGCTCCCCTTGTGGTGAGAAGGTTCAGAAGTAAAAAAAAACATTGAAATGCTCTGGTTTCAAAAGCATTTGATAGATTGAGAAGGGTTTATAGGGCCAAACAAGACGGTAAAAAAATCAAAGAAAATAACTAAGAAGCCAATTGGTTCTTGATTAAGTTTTAGAGAAGATAATCAATGGCGATATGGTTCTGGAATGTAAATTGGTTGTTGTTTCTCTAGGTTTGTGGGTCTGAGGGTATCTTTGTGGGGTTTGTTTCCTTGTTTTCTTGATCTAGATGGCAATTAAATTTGTATGCTTTTTTTGATAAGTAAAAGGAAAATTTCATTTAAGGCTGCGTTTGTTTTAGGTGGAAATTCAGTTATACACTGATGAAAAAGCTCATGCCGGTTCAGTGATCGATGGAAAATAGAACCGGGTGAATTTAAATTTTTACATTGATGATGTTTGGTGTCACAGTGTAAAGTGAAAGGCTTCCACTTTGTTTCTGCTCTGAAACTCTCTCTATCTCGGCAATGCATGCCGGAGACTAGCGTGTCATTGCCAGATAATTTTCTCTTCGGAAAATACGAACTCGGGAATGATTCTCTCTCTCTCTCTCTTGATATTCCCCCCCTAGTCTCCTTCACCGCCATCCTCTTTCTCCGTGAGGTCCCACTGTCTAGCTCCACCCAAGATGCAAATACAAACAAGGAGGCTCCGTGAGGAACCTCAATCTCAATGTTCTCGCAACTGCACCTTGTTTCGTCGGCCTTATTATTGATCGTGGTCTCTTTGCTGCCTCCACCACCGCCATGTCACTGGAACAACTCTCACTTCGTGTGGCTGTCATCTTCTTGGGTGGTGCAGGCGACTGAGGAGCATTGCTACATGCTTCCCGGATGGTGGAAGGTCCAACCACAGCTGCCCTCCTCATCACACAGTTGATCCTCTCTGACTCTTCTTCAGGTTTTCCTACAGAAGCCCAGGTAACGGTATACTACACATGTTAATTGGAAGATTTACAGTATATTTTCGGAGGCTGGAGCCCTTTATCCATCCTTTGTTTTAGTGCTACATTAACCTCTTAACATTTGTAGCTCAGTTACTAGACGCAGACTACCATTTCACGAGTCATTTCCAAACTATCTCCTACACAAATGCAGCAGTAAGTATCAAACAAGGAAATTTCACAAAACATCTCAGTCATCATTGCTGCGCAATCCCATTTCAAGCAAAGAGAGAACAATAACAGGCCCAAGAATAGGTGGAAGTGGAGGTCTATTGAAGGCGACAATGGGATCTGCCTCCACCTTGTCATCTGTCATGGGTCCTTCTCCCTCCGCAACATCATCGTTTGATTGCTTGTTAGGGGCCGAAGTTGCCATTATCCCTGGTTTTTACACATGCAGTTCTGAGTCATATAAACTAGGTACTTACCACTAAGCAAAAGGGGATCTATCTAAAGAGCAGAGCAAGCATTACCATATCACCCACCGTCCCACCCTAGTCTCCTTCATTGGAAATCATGGCCGACTTCTTTCCATCACTTTTGCCGTCGTGCTTTTCATCCTGCTAGTTGCACCCTTGGCTATCCTGTTGTACTCTGCATTTCAGAACTAGGGATTGAAGTCAAGATCCAGCGGTCTTGAACATCAGATCAAAGAGCCGTTGTTGGTTCATGGAACCCCACCAGTGACACAGCAGCAGAAGCCACAGGCGAAGATGGGGGAAGTGGAGGTGCAGCCGTCGCCCCCTGTGATTGGAGAAGAACATACACTCCTAGAAGCGATCAAGACCTTGGATTTCTGGGTCTTGTGGGTACGGGGTTGGTGATAATGAACAACATGGGTCAGATAGGTGGGCACTTTCGATAATTTCTTCTTCAAATGATGCCATTCTCCAGTGAAATGGTTGCCCGGAAAAGATAATGATGGAGTAGAAGCTATTTGACCGTTGAATAGTTTTACACCGAAGAAGATGGAGATTTACATCAATTTTATAGGTGGTAACTTTCCACCGATTCTCGATGTAAAACTCATCCTAAGTGGAGTTTTACGCTAATTTACGTTGTAAAGCAACACCTAAAACAAACACAGGGAAATTTGAACTGGGGTGTAAAGTTTACCCTGGTTCTCGTTTACACCCAAAACAAACGCAGCCTAAAAGAAAAGAAAAAAAGTACAATCTGAGTAGGTGTTGAGGTAACACCCACCATCAACAAAAACAAAAACATTCATCACCAATTGTCCAAATTACAACTTTGTAATCCCAACACCTCCCAAAGACTATCCCTAAGGTCTTCTTTCTTGACTTGTGCAAAATCAGGCATCACATCCTAAATCAAAATTCTCCAGCTTTGTCTCTTGTAGCAGCACCACATCTGGACTGAATTTTCTCACCACCACCTTACTAAAACCCTTCTTCCATCCCCTGACATTCCAAGATAGCAGTCTCATTTCCAGATTCAACCTCCATCGACCCTCCTCTTTTTTACTTCTAACAGCCCTTTCGATCTTCTTCTACCATATCCCTCCCTTTTCCTTCCTCCCACTCCTTACCCTCTCCCCAAAAAATTTTTCTTGTTTTTTTTTTCTTCTCTCCTGCTTCTTTCAAACTGTTCAATTGCCCTCCTGACTACTCTCTCCCCTCCTAGAAAAAATAAACCAAGAGAAATTTCCACCTCCACCTGTCTCTCCACTAGCTTCTCAATATCCACCCTTTTCTCCCCAATGCCTTCCTCTTTTGAAACCTCCTCCCCTTTAAGTCCCTTGGCCGTCTCTCCTACCTCCCTTATCCCCTCTCCCGAGACCTCTTGCACTCTCACTTACTCCCCTTTTTTCCTGGCTTTTTCATTTCCCTGATAGAAAATTCTTCTTTTTCTATCATAGACCCTCTGCTGCTGCTCACTCCTTTTCTTCCATGTTAAGAAAATTTCTCTTTCCTTTATCTTGCCTGCCTACCTCTTCTTCAACTCCGATTCCTGCTCCTCCCTTTCCTTGCTGTCATCTTCCAATGCCTTTGAAGAAATTAAATGATTTGAGCTCACCTCAATATTCAGACAAGCAACAATCTCCGAAGTTCTTGAACTGGTCAGGACATTCAGTGAGATTCCTTATGCTGCTACAGAATCCTCCTGGTTAGCTCTGCCCCTCTCCCTAGCTGCATTATCTACACTCCTCAAAACTCCTCTTACACCATCAATAACAGCTTCCTGAAGCTGGAAATCAGACAGCAAACAAATCTGGATCTATGAAAGACCTTCCGATTCATGATTGGACTTGCGAGCTTGATGAAACACTTCCTCTTCCAGCTCTGGTGCTTCTTTCAGTTGCTGGTTGACTGTATATGTCTTCTCCAATTCCTTGGCTTCTCCACCATTGAATGACACGATCTTCCTTCCTCCCTTGAATCTTGCAACAGCGCAGACCCATTCATCTGTTGAGTTCACTGATCCTATTTTCTTCTCTTTCTCTCTCTCTCTCTCTCCCTTTTTCTCTATCCTATTGGCCTCAAATTTTCTTTTCCAAAAATTCCCCTTAACACCTCTAGCCTCTGGTTGTTTGGTCTGAGTGCTATTTTTTCTGGATTTGACTCTCTTGGAGAGTTGAAATGTGGAGTGTTGGTAAGGGTTTGCGTGGTTTTAGGGTTGGAGGTGGTTGTGAATAGGATTTGTCTTCTCTTTTCTATCGGGTGACTTGTTGTCACCTTTGTAATATTCTTTTTCTTTTAATAAATTTGATTTTACTACCATCAGTTATATACTGTTATTTTAATGAATTTCCTCTTTCCTTTTTGATCCAAGAAAAAGAAAAGAAGAGGTTCCATCTTTATTTTAAGTTTGCTTTCAATGTTATTTAATTTGAGCTATACAACTTAATTGTTTGATAAGTTTGAATGAGTGCAATGCTAGGATTTGCCTCTTTCACTTAGGTGCCAACTGTTTGTTGATTAATCCCCAACTTAAAAGTGGAATAACATTTGTTATGCAAACTTCCTAAATCTACCAATAACATTTCTGAGATTTTGGTTGGAGAGGGTATCAAGTGAACCATGTTTTACTGAAAACCTTGTTAACTGGCATAAGGGATGCCTGTATTTTTAGCTTTTCTGCAGGTCCTTGGATTATGGATCTTGTTTGTTTTCTGAGCCCTTGGATTTTATATCTTTATTTTCCTATTTGCAATAAACTTTTCAGTTTATGATTCAAGGAGAAAGAACTCTTTTATTTACCTTTGTTTATGGATTGGGAGTTGTAGTTGTAGCGTGATTTGTGTATAATAGTTGCTTTGACCCAAAAATATGTTACCTTTCTGTACACAATATTACCCCTTTTACTGTTTCTATTTTCCAGGACAGTATTTGATGTGGACATTGATAATTTTTCGGAAAAACCATGGAAGCATCCTGGTGTTGATGTATCAGACTTCTTCAACTTTGGGTTGGACGAAGAGAGCTGGAAAGATTATTGCAAGCAGCTTGTAAGTGCTAATATTCTGTTGATAAGCTACTGTTGGTTATTAAAAAGAGTGTCAACCTTCCTTTATTTAGTTTATTTGATATCCTTTATCAAGGCTTCTGATTATGCAGGAACAAATGCGCCTAGAGGCAACCATGCAAAGTAAAATTCGTGTTTATGAAAGTGGGCGATCAGAGCAGGTATTGGGGAGTCCGGATCTGCTGCACTTGTCATGCACTTCCACTCAGTCCGTGATGGGTGGACATGTTTGGTCTCATATGCATTGGTATTTACACATGTAATGGGATACCTGTCGCAGACTGAATGGAAGCGCATGGCAAGTGCAGTGTAAAAAAGTGCAGCAGATTCCAACATAACCTTCTCCTAATTCTACTTAATTTCAGGACTACGACCCAGATTTGCCCCCAGAGCTTGCAGCTGCAGCAGGTATTCATGATGTTTCAGCTGAAAATGCACATATTGGAAAGACAGATGGTGGGCAAGGTGATTTAATGGGCCAAGGAAGAGTTGCACGGCCACGACCACCGATAGTATGTTAAAGCTATTTATTTTCTTACTTTGCTGGTGACCTCTTTCACACAACATAATTTTTTTTCCTTAAGGTTTACTTAGCTCTTTTTTTTTTTTCAGTTTTCTAATGGTATTTGTATATGCCTGTATATGCATACACACATACATTGGATACCCGTGCCTATGGGTCACGAACACATACTCTCGCACGCACATCACATGTACACATGGATTTTAGGTATATCATAAATACATGCATATATATATATATATACACACACACACACATGGTTGTTTTAACCAATCCATTTAGAGAAGAATATTAATTGACCATGGAAATCTTCATTGCAGCACCACCTAAGCCAAAAAGGACCTAATCTTCCCAAACGACCTTTTTCGTGAGGCAAAAATTGCAGCACCTGGCCACCTGCCCAACTTAACTTCCCTTTTCTCAGCAGTTTCTGAATTAAAATAATGGATGTAGAAGGTTAATGTCAGCTGAGGAAAGATCCAATAAATGAAGGGGTTTAGGGATAATGTGACCAAGGGAGTGGTTACATGAGAAAGCAGTGGTTTTCCTACCTGGTGGATGGTTGGGGCTTGGAATTAGTTACATTATCCCTCCACATGTCAGAAATGTAATAGCCCAGCTACACAAGTATCAACTTCCTGTCCTATTGTGTCCACAATGTAATAACCCAGTTATATTGTGTCCACAATGTCAACTTGCTGTTCTATAGGTTTTATTAATTTTGTTTTGCTTCTATCTCTTGTTTTGTTCATCTCATTTTGTTTGAAAACCAGCCAACTGGGAGAGCAATACAAGTGGAAGGTGGTTATGGTGAACGTCTTCCTTCCGTAGATACCAGGCCACCACGGATCCGTGATTCAGATGCAATAATAGAGGTAGAAAGCCCTGTCCAGACTCAGCTCAATCTCAACTCCTGTATATCTCAATGATCATTATATTTATCTGTGCATATCTTTATAAAACATATGAGTATGGACTTACATATGTCAGTGAACAGATTGTCCTACAGGATTCGGCGGATGATGATTCCGTCACAGATACTGGTACCCTCAAACAGCAAGATAATGACTCCCAAGGGGAGGGCCTTAAAGGACATCGCGAAGCTGAAGAAGATATTGGGCAGACTGAGACTGAATACTATGATGACCATTTCCCAGAAAGTCATAATGATAGGAAAAGGGAAACAGTGGCCAGAAGAGCATCATATATGGGTTCCGTTCACAATACCATGCATGAAGGAGATGGGATTTTGCCATATCCTGCTGATGCACCTGTTCAATACCATCCTGGTTCCAAGGGGAGGACTCCTGTATACCCTGGTAGTGTCTATAACACACCACATGAAGAAAGGTACTACATAAATATAGGGTCAACATTGTCTTTGTTTATGTTTGATAATGGTCAAATTAGTAATCCTTGTCTAAATCATTTCTTTCTATACCTACTAGAGTCTTGGGATTTGGGGAGTGAAAAATGTAATCCTTGGAGTTTTGCTTAAACTCTGCCCAAAGTTCATCGGTCAGCCACTGAGGTGGCACAAAAAAATTTCTCCTCTTTCACAAAACCCTGCTGAGCTAAGGAGCAAAATGTTGAATTTAACCTCACTACCAACAATATTCTTTGTTTGAGTTAGATATACTAGTTATTAGTTCCAATTAATTGCTCTCCATCACAACTTTTTTGAGACCAAGTTTCTTTCCAAAAACTTCTCCTTTAGGGGGCATTTGTTTTTTATATTTTGAGGGGGGGGGGTGTTGGTCAATGGGATTTGGTTCACATTGACCAAGAAACATGCTTTTTTCAGATTTATGTGGGGACCAGGGAAAATTTATTTTCCTGGTTACCATCTCCCAGGCGGGTAAATAACTTTTCTACCTGGGGGAAGTTGCCAACAATTTGATAGGACAAAAAACACCCCTTTTAATAATAGGTTTTTATGGCTAAAACGGTCATTGTCTTATTTACCTGGGAAATAAAAGAACATGGGTAATGTACTTGGCCGGGTAAGTATTTCCCAGGAAACACTTACCCAGGTAACTTACCTAAAAGCGAACAGGGCCTTAAGTGCAAAAGCTAACAGAAGCATTAAATATAATTTCTGTACTATATATGCAGACAGTCCAGAATGGAAACTAAAGAATGATTTAGTGGAAAGCAAGTATATGGTTAGGTATTATCATCCAACCCTTGTTGTCCCAAGCAAACACAGAAGTAATTGGACTCTCAAATTGTGCAGAACCACCAAATGGATAATTCTCAAAAGGATCTTTGTCATGATTTGTGGATGCTGTTATAAAAAATCTGTTCTCTACTATAATTTACTTATTTTATCAAGCAGGAAACACATTAATTAATTAATTAATTAATTATAACATATTTATCAGTTGTAAATAAATATAACTCTACACAACTTACTACAGTTTCCAGATAATCAGATGATATCACATGCTACTAAGCCCAGAAACTTATTAATGAATCATGCGGGGCAAATCCTAGGGAGAGTATATTTTGGACCCCAGTGATAGAAAAGTTTGAGAAGAGATTAGCCTCATGGAAGAGGAATTATGTCTCTTTAGGAGGGAGAATTACCCTAATAAGAGCTACCTTGGCTAACTTACCTACCTATTTTTTGTCTGTTTTTAGGATACCAGTCAGGGAAGCTAGGAAACTGGAGAAGTTGATGAGAGATTTCTTATGGGAGCCGGGACAAGAAAAAAAGGATCATTTGGTTAATTGGAAAATTGTGTGCAGAAGTAAAGAAGAGGGGGGTTTGGGACTTGGGAGGGTAACTAGAAAAAATCAAGCTCTGTTAGGGAAATGGTTGTGGTGATGGCCATTGGAAAGAGAGAGATCGTTGCATGAGGTGGAGGGAAACATTCATGGGAGGTCAGAGAATGGATGGGATGCTGGTGTATCAAGGCAAGCTAACCTATTAACACCTTGGAAGGCCATTCACAATACCCTTCTTCAATTCCTCAATTTTATCAGGTATGAAGTTTGTTCTGGCAACACTATTCATTTTTGGGAGGATATTTGGGTTGGATGCACACCTTTAAAGGATCTGTTCCCTTCGCTATTTTCAGTTTCTTTGTACAAAAAACAGGTGGTCTCAAAATTTGTCTCACCTTTGGGAACACTTTTAGATCCTACTTGGGATTTGGGTTTCATAGAGGACTTAGGGATGCTGAAATTGAATCTCTTTCTGTCTTGCTTGGTTGTCTTAATCAGGTTTGTTTGGATCCCTCCAAGCCAAATAAGAGGGTATGGACTCGTAGACCCAATGGAACCTTCACTTGTGCTTCTTTCTTCAAGTCCATCTCTCAACTTTCTACTCACCAACCCTTTCCGTCAAAAGAAATTTGGTGCAGGCCAGTTCCCCAAAAAATTATGGCATTTTGTTGGGAAGTATTCCATGGGAAAGTAAACACTCTAGATAACCTACAAAAGAGAAGACCTTTCCTCTATATTTCTCCTAATTGGTGTATCCTCTGTAGAGTTCATAGTGAGGATTGTTACCACCTATTAATATCTTGTCCATTTTCTGCAGACCTTTGGGCTTGGCTACTTTCGTTGTTTGGGAGTAGTTGGAGTCTACCAGCAGAAGTTCACATGCTCTTCAACCATTCTACCTTTTATTGGCCTACAACAATAGGGGGAATTATGTGGAGATGTGCTCGTGCTGCCTTGATTTGGACTCTTTGGGAAGAAAGGAATATTAGAATTTTTCAAGAAAAGGAAAGGAGCAGTCGGGAATTGAAAGGTTGTGTGTTAAATAGGGCAATACCTTGGCTGAAGACCTTGGAAATCTTTTATCAATTCTCCTTCAATGACCTTTGGAGAAATTGGTCAGCAATAGTGAGGTGTTCATCTCTAAAGGACAAATCAATTACAAGCTGGTCTCCTCCATCTGAAGGCTCATCGAAGTTGAACTTTGACGGAAGTAGCATGGGTAATCCAGGATTATCCGGAATGGGGGGTGCTTTGAGAAATTAGAAGGGAGAGATTTTGTTGCTCTACTTAGGTCCCTTGGGAATTGGGGACTCCATCAGGGCAGGACTTTTAGCTGCTGTACAAGGAGTGCAATTTTCAAACCAGCTAGGGGTACAACACCTAACAATCGAGGGGGATTCCAAAGTGGTGGTGGGTTGGTTGAAAAATCCTGGAGAAGCTATGTGGCGTTACAAGAATGAAATGAAATTTAGTTGGTCGACAAGGAATATGTTGGTCACTGCACAGTGGGTGGGGAGATCAGCAAATACTTTGTCAGATGTGTTAGCTAAGCAAGGGGTAAATAGGGAAGAATTGTTTTGGGCTCAGTTGTGATTCTTGCTTTTCTTTCCTAGTTTACGTGTAAGATTCAAGGAGGGGCTGCAGCTCGCGCCTCTCTCTGGGATGTTGTATGAACTCACTCTAAATCTGCTTCTGAATTAATAAATATATTATCATTCATCAAAAAATCATTCCAATGAAATCAGATTTTTCCAAATGAAAAGTTTTTCTATTCTTTTCATTTTTTTCAAATGCCAGAAACTGACACGTTGAATTCTTTGCAATGAATCCATTTTTCTATTTGGTTATAGGTGAAACTGATACCACTGTCCATTTGTTGTCTGATGTCTAGAATAGTCAACTGCAACTTCGATGATGTAACCAAGCTTTTACTTCTTCAAAAGGACGCCGGTAATCCATCCATCATCCAACCTTATCCCAACTACATGGAGTCGGTTAATGAGAGTTCAGAAAATCTTTTAGTGCCAGATGCGAACTTGACACAACCCTCCTTTGTCCAGGCTTGGGACTGGTGGTGTACTGGTGTAAGACAAGCTCACACTGTTGGTGTTTATTCAAAAGGACAATGCATAACCTTAATTGGAGCCCTAGTTTTGGGCTGTAATGCATCCTTAACAAACCAGTGGCCCTGGAAGTATATTAAGGAAGTCACATAGTAATGCCGGTCACACTTACCTATTGTTGGTGGAATGAGCTCAAATGGAGAACTTCCAATTCCCCTGAGATCATATTGTGCGTGGAGTGTGGACTATGGTACATTGTTTTTGAATAGTAAAGTAAATTCTTTTCATGGGGTTGTTGCATTGGAGTCCAGATCTGCTAGTAACAAGCAACTCTAGTAACATATAGGTTTGGGGGTGAATAAATGCATCCTGTTCAATTGTTGTGGACAGATGGCACAACCTATGATGTTTTTTTTTTAATCAGCAACAAGATTTTTTTTTTGATCAGAAAAAAATTTGTTTTCTAATTAATAACAGAGAATAAGTTACAATCAGTTACAATAGTTATTGGTTGCAGAAATGCATTATTAACCCATTCTGCAACCACATACAATCAGCTACAGTTCTGCCGAGTACAAGGTAGATCTATTTGCCCCCTGGTTCAAAGTACCGATACCACTTTGCCGATACGCAGAGGCGTATCGATACTTTGAACCATGCTTCTCAAGTGTTGAGATCAAAAGCACTAGGGACTCACATTCATTTTCCTTCAATCCTCTTCTGAAGCCAAAGTCCCAACCCAAATTTGGAAGCATACCAATCCTAGCAACAGGTTTGTTTTTAAGGTTTCATAAGGAGTAGAGGTCCGGGAGTTTAACCATAAGAGGCAAATCCTCAAACCAAAGGTCTTCCCAGAAGAAAACTTTATTGCCACATCCAACACCAAACCGGATAAATTGAAGACAGGTTGGTAGTACCTCAAAGATTGCCTTCTAGGAGGAATTTGGAGCTGCATTGGAAGCTAGTTTTGCATCCCAGCCGTTATCCGATTCACCATGAATGCTTTTAATGACCCTGTGCCACAACCTATCTTCTTCACAAGGGAATCTCCACAGCCATTTCCCTAGGAGGGCCTTATTTTTCTTTAATATGTTCCCTATACCTAGGCCACCCTGCTCCTTAGGGTAACATTTGTTCCCACTTCACTAAATGATCTTTCTTTTCTTCGCCCGGTTCCCACAAAAAAATCCCTCATAATCTTCTCCAACTTCCTAGCTATTTTCACCGGGATCTTAAAGGTGGAGAGGAAATAAGTGGGCAGGTTTGCTAGGGTAGATTTTATCAAGGTGAGTCTTCCCCCCAAGGAAATATAATTTCTCTTCCACATTGCCAACTTCTTTGTGAACCTCTCTAACATTGGCTTCCAAAAGCTTTCTGTTTTCGGATTCCCCCCAAGGGCATAGAAAGATGCAACAAGAAGTTGTGAAAAAAAAAAGCAAACCCAAACCATCCCAAATTTACAAATGAGCCCAAAACATGGATTGTCTCTGAATTCCTTAGCTAGACCATCTGGCATGCTATTTGCAGATCTTCTAGTCCATCTTATTTGGATGAGCATATATTTAGATAACTGTTTGAAGTGCCTGAACTCAGTCCTTAGCTGCCAGATTACTCTTTCCTCCTTTCTCAGCCAGCCCATAACTATTTTTGAATCACCTTTAATGATTAGTCTCTCAATCCCCAATTCTTTAGCCTTCTTGCTGCCATTAGTTCTGATCTCACCCCATCACCATGCTGAATAGGATCTGAATACATTGATAGGATGGACCATTAGTTCTGATCTCATCACATCACCATTAGCCTTCTCCACCCAAGGGTAAACCTAAGTAGTTCGGGGACTAATTTCCTTTTTCACAACCCAAAGGTTCTGTCATTGCTCTCAAACCATCATCTTCCAAATTGATACCAGCCAACAGATTTTTAGACCAGTTGATTTTCAAGTTGGATATCCTCTCAAAGAGCTTCACTACTAACTTCAGATTTTATCATATGCAAACTGCAAGTGGGAGACCAAGACTCTATCTCTTCCTATTACCCAACCCTTAAACATCTGCAAGGAATTTACCTTAGAAATCAACTTGCTTAAGACTTCAACTGCCAAAGTAAAGAGAAAGGGAGAAAGTGGATCACCTTGTCTACGACCTTGAAGTCCCTTAGAGAAATCAACTACCGAGCCATTAGCAATAACAGAATAATGACTTGTTTGCAAGCACCCTTTGATCCATTTACACCACAAAGTCCCAAAGCCATACTTCCTCATAATCTCCATCAAGAAATCCTAGTCCACAATATCATAGGCTTTTTCCAAATCCAATTTGACTGCTACTCCCTTCTTCTTTAACCATTTTTGGACCTCCACACATTCATTAGCAATTAAGATTTGGTTAATTGTTTGTCTATCCTCAATAAAGGTCCCTAGGAAGCTGGAATACGAGAGAGGGAAGGACCTTTTTGAATCTCAAAGACAAAACCTTGGCCACAATTTTATGGATGCTGGTCACTAGGCTTATAGGTCTAAAGTCCCCTGGCTGAGAAGCCTCTCTTCTTTGGGATCAAGGCTAGGAAGGTGGAGTTCATTCCTGGGATGATTATTCCCCTTCTGTGGATTTGTTTTTGATAGGAAACAGTGACTTTCATTAATTTTGAGAACTATAGAATTACAGCTGCCACCTTTCAAAATGGTGACCTCTCATAACATAATCAATTTACAAGCATGCCAAAAATACAGTCTCCTCATTAACCCCTTGCTTTTCTATTACATCAGCCCTCTTCTGTTGAATTCCCTAAAAACTTTGATCAAATTATTTTTAATTATCTCCCGACAATCTTGAAAGAATGCCATTGTGTAACCATCATGCCCAGGAACCTTATATCTGTCAAGAGAGAAAACTGCTTCCTTGATTTCTTCCTCCTCACCTTTTTTCCTAAAGACCACCTCTCATTGGTCGGCCTATGAATGATTGATCTGAAATGATTTGCAAAGGCCTTAGCAATTTCACCTTGATCTGTGATCTCAATAGCCCCCCTCCCCCCACTCACCAATAAAGAAGTAATTGAGTTCTTCCTCTTCCTACCATTTGCTAAGGCATGGAAAAATTTAGTGTTTTAATCACCTTTAGCTATGATGTTACTAGTGATAAGGTAGCACCTCAAACAGAAGATACAAGAACATCACAAAAAAGAGAAATATACAAGTTCAAAATGCTTATTCCTCCATCAAAGGTGTAGCCATTGTTATTTTACCACTGATATATTTGTTGGATAGGCTGGCTTCCCAATTTTATTTTACTTGCTTATGACTGTGTCTTTAGTTATCCAAATCATCGTAATCTTGTCTTTCAATATCATTTTGCAACCTATTGTGTATGTATATTTGCTATGCATTTTTTTTTCATTTTTATCATCATCATCTAAGCCTTGTCTAACACTAACTAGAAGGGGTTGGCTATATGAATCCTGTTTTGCCAATCTGTTCGGTTCAGTGCCACATCCATTGTGAAAATATAGGTGCTTAAATCATTTTTTAAAATCATTATCCATAATCATGAGAGTTTGGCAAAAGGTTTAGTGCCTGTTGCCAACTTGATGCAATCCTCCTTTATCCAGGCTTGGGACCAGCAATGTAAGACAAACTCACACTGGTGGGGTTTTTCTCATTCATAAATGATATATATTTTTATCTTGTTCCACCTGTCTCTGGTGTCTATTTTTGCAGATTGTATTAATTTAGGGTAAATAACATTCTATGCGAACTTATGCAATATTACCTTTCTCCTTCAATTTCAGGTGGCCGCAAGGAACTGTGCGTGACCGATATCCCCATTTAACAACCAAGGATGGAAAAATAACCCCAAGTCAAATTGATCAACTGAACAGATCCCATGATAGTCAAAAGGAGAAGTCAGGGGGAAGCATTGATGGAAAACAGAGTCCAGATTCGTCATCCCCTATCACAATAGAAGCTGTAAGGGAGCCAAGTGTAGAACAAAAAGATAATGCAAATGATGATCTTGTGTTACCTGATAAAAACAATGAAGTGGAAGGGGATGAAATGGCTTCAGATACAATAGTCCCAAGTGATAACCTTGATGACGGAACTGTACTTCATTCTGTTAAGAAACAAAAACTGAGTTCTCTGGTCGAACAGCCTGCAGTCCAAGAACATGGTGAAGGGGATGACCTAAGGGCAGCACGTAGTAGTGACAACAGCAAAGCAAGCCGAGAATACCAGAAGCGACATGAAGGTGATGAGGAAGTTGTTCAAGACGGACAGCCTAGACACACAAGGGATATGAAAAGGCATTACAATGAGCATGACATTAGTTTCAGAAGGAGAAGTGATCATGGCCAAGATGTGAGATCAGATGTGGATCGAAACCACACAGTTGTAAAAGGGAGGGAAGATTCTTATCGCTCCTATGGTCATAGAGAAAGGGATCTCAATTCACCACATTATTCACATATGAAGTCTGAGGGTTTTGAGAGGGCAAAAGAGAGAGACAGTTCCCTTGGAGCCTTGCAAAGGAGAGATGAAGAAACACATGGGAGAAGGTTGAAGGAGGAAGACACAAGGAAGCAGGAGCGTGTTGAGGAAGTGGTATCTAGGCAAAGGAGTAAAGTCCGGGAAAGTGAGAGAAATGAAAAAGATGAGCATCTTCATTCCAGAAAGCGGGTCGACAATGGTGATTGGAGGGATCGCCATGATAAAGAGGTTGGACCAAGACACCGGGAAAGAGATGATAATTTGATGAGCCGTCATGAGAATATGGATAGTTCTCATACGAAGAGAAGGAAAGATGAAGATTACCAGCGAAGGGAACAGGCTGACAAAGAAGAACTTGTGCATAGCTACAGAACTAGGGAGGATACCAGCCGAAGAAAGCGGGAGAGAGATGATGTTTTGGAGCAGAGGAGGAGGGATGATCAAGCAAGGCTGAGAGATAAACCTGATGACTACCACTCCACTAGGCACAGAGATGATAGCTGGCGTCAAAGGGAAAGGGATGACCGACAGAGGCTCAAACAATCTCATGAAGATACCATGTCAAAGCGGGAAAGAGAAGAAGGGAGGACAACAGTTAGGAGTGGAAGAGGAGTAGATGACAAGCAATGGGCTGGGAATGTTAGAGCTAAGGATGATTCATCTTCAAAAGGTCTAAGTTCTGACAAAGAGTACCAATTTAAAGATAAAAGGCAGCACAGTGAGCTGCCTAAGAGAAGAGAACGGTTAGAAGAAGAAAGTCTTTCACAGCAAAGGGGGCGTGAGGATTCCTATGCACGTGATAATCAACTCATTGGAGAGGACAGAAATTCAAGGCGTGAAAGGTCAAGTTCTCGTAATGATCACCCTACACGTGGTTCTGATGGCCAATGGATGCACAAGGACAGACATAAAGAGAATGCTAGGAAGAGTAAGGAATCTGCAGGGAGTGATCAAAATACACTAGGACCCGTCAAGCGAAAGCAAGAAGATTATGATTCTCACCGTAGTGAGAAGGTATGGTCCATATTCTCAGAATGTAGTTCATTAAACAAAGAAACTTCTTGAAAAAAGCATGTTTTTTTAATTCTTAATAACAATACCAAAGGAGACTTGCTACATTACTAAGGAAAAAAGTGTAGTCGACCAAGAAAAGAAAGAAATGGGGATTTGATGAACATTTTAAACTGATAACAAAGAACTAAAGCAACTGATAGGTTTTCAGGTTTTCTTTTTCTATCTCACATGAAAAGCCCCAATCAATTTGGGTGTTGAGTTCCCTTTTCTATTTTAATTTCTTTTATATTTTGTTGGGAAGGGGGTTCCAACGTGGTTTCTTTGTGTGTGGATGTGTGCATTGATCATTAACAGTAAATTTTATTGAAGGGGAGTATACAGGGAAGCCTTACCCTCCAAAGTTAGAGGTACACAGAAAAACAATTTCCACAGCCACTGGCTGACATCATTAATTAATCTCATAAAAAGTAAAGTTCGTAGCATCCCCCATTTATTGCATCAACCTGGCTATACTATCTGCTAGCCTGTTAACAGCAATGTTTTAAAACGTGGAGGCATGATGTGAGGCATTCCACTACTTGGAGGCATGAGGCATAGTTCAGAAACCAGAACACAAGAGAGTAAGGTAAGCCTCTTTCATTTATAAAAAAAAAGAGAGTAAGCCTCTTTAAGACGAGGAAGAAGAAGATTAAGAGGTAGGAGGATCTCATCATGTTTTTCCTTTTTTTTTTTTTTTAATATGAAAGATGTCTTATATTAAGAAGAATGCATAACGGTAGCTGAAATTGGAATGCATTGAAAAGGTGTTGGGGTGGTCTTCGCCCCTTTCCCTTCCCTCCCTTTCTTCCCATTTCTTATATTTCTTCTCTTTCTGGGAATGGCAATGGGGCGGGCGGGGCTGGGTTTTGCATGCCCCAACCTTGACCCCAAACTCAAATACCCTGCCCCATCCCCGCCCAAACCCCATCGGGGCTAGAAATCCCAACCCCATCCCTATCCCCGTGGGGAATGGAGATCCCCGAATTTGCCTCGCTCTGGTCATTCCCTACTTGCAATTTTTTTGTATTTTTTTAAACCTACCTAGAACTACTATATTATATTATGTAATGTAATATAGTATCATATATACAAATAATATAATATAATATAAATATTATAATATTATGTATATTAACAATTATGTATAGTCAGGGTAGGTTCGGGGTCAGGGTCGGGGTAGGATGGACAAATACTATCCCTGCCCCATCCACGGCCCTAGAGTTTTCAGTTTTCCCTGAAACCCACCCCAAACCTGGATCAATGGTCAAAAAACCCGCCCTGGCTGGGGTGGAGTGGGGTGGAGCCCCACGGGATGGGTCAAATTGCCATCTTTTCTTTTCTTTCTTTCCTTTTTTTATTAGGGTGCATGAGGCATATGCCTTTCACATGCAAAAGGCATTTGAGTTTTTTTCTTTTCTTGCTTTCCTATTTTTTGTGAGGATGCATGAGGCATATGCCTCTCACATGCAAAAGGCGTTTGAGCTTTTTTCCTAATCAAAAAAGACATTTGAGGTATACACCTCATATGCACCTCAAGGCGTTTTCTGGGTGCCTCACCTGGAGGTATGCCTCCTATGCCTTCTAAAATATTGGTTAGTAGACTTGGGAATGAAATCGAATAAGTGGTTCATATTGGAAAATAAAACTAATACTTCTCTAATTTGCAATCTTAAATACCAAGGTGCCTTTAATAGAAACCAATGAATCACTACTCAACAATTTTGGGAAAACTTAAAGAAAAAGATGTCCTCTCTTTGTCTTTCCCCAAATTGGTGTTCCTTGTGTAAGGCCAAGAATGAGGACTATTTCCATTTGCTGATCTCCTGATCATTTGCTACAACTTTATGGAATTGGAGCCTTTGTTTATTTGGAGGTAGGTGGTCTTTGCCTTTCGATTTAAGGTTGTCATTTAACCCATCTTTTTTTGTTTGGCACACTAGAAGAGGCAAAGTCATGTGGAAATGTGTCAGGGCAGCCACTTTGTGGACTCTTTGGGAGGATAGGAATGGATGAATTTTTTCAGAGAAGGAAAATAGGGTTAGATGAAGTGAAGGACTGCATCCTTACAAGAACAATCCATTGGCTGAAAACATTATATATGTTTGATGATTTCTCCTTTGATGACTTGTGGAGGAATTGGTTAATAATAGCTAACACTTCAACAAAGAAGAATAGAATCTTGTCAGAATGGGTTCCGCCTTTGGAAGGTGTCATCAAGTTGAATTTTGATGGAAGTAGCCAAGGTAATCCAGGGCCTTTAAGTGTCTTGAGAAATATGGACAGCAACATAATCTCCTTATTCTTAGGACAAGTGGGAGTAGGAGACTCCACAAGGGCAGAAATCCTTGCTGCAGTACAAGGTATTCAGATTGCTAACCAGCTTGGGGTGGAGCATCTCCTAGTTGAAGGGGACTCTCAGGTGGTAACGGGATGGCTTTTAAACCCGGATACTGCCATTTGAGGCTAGGAAGATCTCATCAAAAAAGTAAAGTGGTTAACCAGCAATCAGGTCTACTAATTCTATGGCTGATTCTTTAGCCAAACAGGGGGTTTCCAGGGAAGATCTTTTTTGTGCTACTTTGTAAACTACTAGTAATCTGGAATTTGTACTTAACTAGCCCAGAGAGGTTGCAACTCGTGCCTCTACTCAGGGACTTTGTACTATTGTCTATTGCTCATTAATAAACTTATTTCAATCATAAAAAAAATCACTAAACAATTTTCTTCAACAAAGAAACCAGTAAATCCTCTTTCCTCCACAAATCTTAATCCATAAAAATTAAGCCAGTGATTGAAAAGGCGCACTTAGGTGCATAGGCAAGGCACATGTCAAGGATTGCACCTCACCTAGGCCCAAACCTAGACACTTTAGAAGGCACACATCACCGGGGCCTCTACCCCTAGACCCCCGATGGAGCCCCTTGAGGCAAGCCCAAATAAGTCCATGAGTCCATGCTAGGGTCTTAAATTCTTAACTCCTCCCCAAACCCGACATTGGTGGGAGTCTTGTGCACTGGATTCCCCAAACCTGACATTGCTTGCTTCGCTCACTTTCTGGTGCTTTGAGAAACCCCTGTTTGCTAATATTGTTCATTTCATTCTTCCTAATACATGACATTTTTTTAAAAGATAAGGAACTAAATCTAAATTATAAAACCAATTTTTTAAGCAAGGATTAAGAACTTAAGACCCTAGCATGGACTTATTTGGGCTTGCCTTGAGGGTTTTCATAAAAATTGGCTCGTAGAACTAGAGTAATGCAATTAGGAAAGAAATAAAGAGCTTGGAAGTTTCACATGATTAATTTGATGAGTGCCTGATATGTTCAATTTCTTTTTTTTTTTACATTTTCACTTTGGATATATTTTATGTGCTATGTTTATGCATTTTAATTTGATTGAATAAGCTTTCTAAAACATTTAGTTTAAAGTTTAATTATGTAGTTTTTTAGTTAGTATTATTTTAATATTTTTCATTTTTTGCATTTTTAAATGTTTTTTAAAAATTTGTGATTGCCTTGCGCCTTGGGTCCAGAAAGATCGCTTGCACCTGAAAGTCTAAATTCTATATTGCAACTATAGTCTCAGAAAACTCCTATGCCTTGTTGGCTTGGGTTCTCAATAGAATTGGAACCGGAACAGTCTATTCTGATTGTGACTGTTTGATTGGGTGGAATTGGAATCTGATTCCCTTTCCTGGTGGAATGGCATTTCCCTATTTGAGGAAATGGTCATTCCCTTCCCCTCTCTTGGGAATGAGAATCCATTCCAGTCAATTCTGATTCTGACTTAGATCTGACCAATTTCTGGGGAGAAAAGTTAGCCAGCATAGTCCAGCTACTTGGGATCAAATCACTTATGGTTCCTTGAAACTCCTCTCACCCCAAAATTTCATGGAATTGTTGTTCTGTGAATATGAAGACAATGGGGTGTGAACAAACCAAGCACTGTGAGAGATTACAAAAGTAGTTCCACACCTTTAAATTTAAAGGCCACTCAAGAAAGGGGTGATTTACATACGCTCAACTCGTTCAGAGGTCACAAATTAGGAGACATGCACCAATTGGTTGTTCTTTTTTTGAGCATAAGGAAGCCTTCCAAAGAAGGCTTTCACCTTAGGAGGCACATATCCTATCCACAAAGCAATTTCTGGAGAAGGGGAGGAAAGGGGTAGGTGGGGAAGTTTCATCAAGAGACAAAAAAGAAAAGAAGAGAAGATCAAGAGAATTGATCAATGGTATTAAGGGTCCAAAATTTGTGGTTATCACCATGGGGATTAAGAAAGATATGATTGAAGATATTCAATAAATTTATAACCTGAAGATTTTCATGGTCCTTTAAACCTCTTATACAACCCCGATTGCATGTATGCCTAACACAGGAAGGGAGGTTGTAGTGGATACAAGTGTGTGTGCATTTGTAGGTTGATGAAGTAAGGCCCAGAGAAGATGAAAAAAGGGGTTCATTACCCACTCAAGTGTTGTCTTAAATCTGTTTTTTTTTTTTTCCCTACACACAGCAGTGTGCCTTAGCTGACCCCATATAGATGGGATTAGGCCTGGATGTTGATGATGATGATACAACATGTGCCTAGCTTGTCTAAAAAAGGTAGGGTAGAATAACACATATTTCTTTCCATGGACAAAGTGACTATGAGCATATTATAAGCTGACATATTCTCTGTTTCAATTAAATTCAAGAATGTTGAGGATGGGTTTATATGGGAAATGACGATGTCTTTGGGCCTAACAACTATAGGGAAAGGAATGAAATGTGTGGAGAATTTTTTGCAATC
The DNA here is from genome assembly GCF_056320005.1 of Nelumbo lutea. Taxonomy (NCBI): domain Eukaryota; kingdom Viridiplantae; phylum Streptophyta; class Magnoliopsida; order Proteales; family Nelumbonaceae; genus Nelumbo; species Nelumbo lutea. The sequence continues at coordinate 20,944,863 of NC_142691.1, read as the reverse complement.
AGGGGTTTGTGGGAGGGATTTCAATGACATTATGTTCACTGGTGAATCAAGAAATCCCAATCAACAAGTGTCTACTAGCATGAGAAAATATCAAGTAAGTTCTTTATGCACTGGATAGGTCCGTTTTTAACTTGGAAAGGGAGGACCATTGGTCAGGTTGTTATCTAGAGCTTTGCCTAGAGTAGCTTCCGATCACTATCCTATTAGGTTAGGAACTGAAAATTTCTTGAGAGGCCCCACCCCTTTTTAGGTTTGAAAATATGTGGTTAACCTATTTGAATTTTATGTAGGAGGAGGTTTGGTGGAAGGAAGCATTGAATGGTGTTTGCTGGAAGGGAATGAAATTTCATAGGTGAACATGGATCTCTTTTTTGATGGTAAACAGTAACTTTTGTTAATCTTTATGGAGACTTAGTACAGCTGTCACCTTCATAAGCAAGGTGACCCCTCAACATAAAATAAATTTCAAACATGCCCAAAAAAGGTTGTCCCTACTAACTCCTTGCTTTGCTAAAGCGTCTGCCATTGCATTGGCTGATCTCCTAGGACCTAGTCCATTTAAAACAGACTTCAAGCTCCCTTGTTAGGTGCATAGTTTCCCTTACAAGTTGTCTAAGGGACCAAGTGCCCAAACTGTTTGTTTGCATCCAGCCAATTACCAATTTCGAAACTCCCTCCACTTCCAATTGCTGAAAACCCAGTTGATTAGCTAGTTTGAGCTCCTGTAGGAGTGCCAAAACTTCTGTTCTCCCAAACCTATCGGGCCAAAATACCGGGCAAGGACTCTTCCTGCCCCATCTTTAAAGACACCCCTAATTCCAGAGGGGTCTGGATTACCTACAGAGCTGCTGTCAAAGTTCAGCTTTACACCAACAATTAAAGGAGGGGACCAGTCCTCTTGAATAGCTATAGAGGAACAGGATGAACTTGCTACTGTGCTCCAACCTCTAACTAAAGTATCAATAGATAAGTCCTTGAACAGGTCTAATGATTTCAACCAATGTATAGCCTTGATGGTGATCCCTTCTATGAGTTCATGTGCTGTTTTTTTCTTGCCCTTGAAAGATTCTGTTATTTCTCTCTTCCCACACTACCCAAATAATTGCTGTCCTCGTTCTCCACATCACCCTTCCTCTCTTCTTTGGTTGATGGAAAAAAATAGATTCAAAAAGATCCACCACGCTTGTAAGAGGAATCCATCTGCACCCAAAGAGAGGAGAACTGACCCCAAATAAGAGTAACAAAAGGACAGGAGATTAATAGATGATTTACTATCTCACCACTCTCCTAGCAAAAGCTACAAACATGACGGGATAAGCACCAGTTTGGTCTTTTTCTTTGAAATAGGTAAACGAGCACACCACACTTCTTTTACAGGAAAAGTGTAAACGAAGTTGGAAGAGTGCACCAAAGCATTGAAGAATGAAGAGAGAAAAACAACCGGAGGAATCTTCTGACCAAATTCTACTATCAAGACAAGATTGGTCCAAAAACACTGAGTTTAGAAGACAGAAAAGTTCATTTTCCCACCCTTTTTCTGAATTCCTAAACCCTCTATTGAAACCTAGATCCCATGACTCTCTAGAGACACGAAAGGTAGAGATGATTTTAAATTTGTTCACTTGAAAAGGTTGTTGTAGCAGTCTTAGGTTTAGTATGAAACCTGTTCAGAAAAAAATAAAAGAGAGGAAGAACAGAGGAAGAGGAGAAGAAAAGGAAAAATGAAAGAAAGAGAGAACAGAATGAATAGGTTTTGTTGCCCCCTTCATTGCCTTTTATACATGATTCAATAAAAGAAGATACAATGACAAAAATACCCTTGTCGACTATGACTGAGAGAAAATAACCGAACAACAGCCTAAAACAATAAAAAATAAGGACTACCTATAAAAAACCATAAAAAATAAAGATGGGATTGCATTCCCAAATTGGGAGATATTAAGCATTCCCAAATTGCATATATTTGTCTTCATCTTGACTGCTTTGGTGAAGAGATCAGCAAGTTGTATATCAAAGGAATATATAGCAAGCACACTTCTTGATAGGCAACTCTACCCCTAATAAAGTGTTGATCTAGCTCAATACATTTTGTCTTGTCGTGTTGTATTGGGTTATGAGCAATATTAATGGCAGCTCATATTCAATTCCAAGCTCTTCAAGTAAGGATCTCAGCCATAATACCTTTGCCTCTCCATGAGCCATGGATCTGTATTCTGCTTCATCACTTGAACAGGCAAACTGCATACTGGTTCTTATTCCTCCATGAAACCAAATTTACTCCAAGAAAGGCACAATACCCAGAGGTAGACCTCCTATCATCTACATATCCAGCTCAATCTGCATCAGTTTACACTTTGATCTTCATATGACCATATTTTTAAAGAGTATGCCACGGCTTGGACATCTGTTTGGATAGGTTAGAATCCTCTTAACAGTCAACAAATGAGTGGTTCTGGGAGAGTGCATGTGTTGACTAACAACTAAAGAAATGTCAAGGCATGCCAGATAGAGATACAAAAGCTTCCCTATCTTCCGTTCATACATGGTCTTGTCATCAAGAGGCTCACCCCCTTCTACACTTATCTTTTGATTCAATTCAATGGGAATATCTACAGGTTTTAACTCCCAATTTCCTAGTTTCTTCCAAAAGGTAGACCTCCTATCATCTACATATCCAGCTCAATCTGCATCAGTTTACACTTTGATCTTCATATGACCATATTTTTAAAGAGTATGCCACGGCTTGGACACCTGTTTGGATAGGCTAGAATCCTCTTAACAGTCAACAAATGAGTGGTTCTGGGAGAGTGCATGTGTTGACTAACAACTAAAGAAATGTCAAGGCGTACCAGATAGAGATACAAAAGCTTCCCTATCTTCCGTTCATACATGGTCTTGTCATCAAGAGGCTCACCCCCTTCTACACTTATCTTTTGATTCAATTCAATGGGAATATCTACAGGTTTTAACTCCCAATTTCCTAGTTTCTTCCAAAAGGTCAAGAACATATTTTCTCACTGCCAAGTTGTACACAGTTTATTGTCACTCAAACTGGTTGTTCCAAGTTCCAATAAGGAAAAAACCCTAGGGATAACTTGGAGAACACAAGAAAACTTCAACTGCCACTTCCAAAAGCTTCTGTAGGTCCTCTTCTTGCTATCGATCTCTAAAAGGAACAGAAAACCACTCAGAAAACACTAAGCACTACCTTTAAACTAAGGCTTAACCCCTAAACCCCAATCAAACAAGTATCTTTGATCCTTCCTGGTCACTAGGCAAAAACAAAGTTCATAAAATGCTTGAACAGTGTACCAATCTCCACTGACCTCCAAGAATAAGGTAAAAAAAGGCCTGACGCTCCAGCCCTAATGGTGTCTCATGTAACCGGTTGGGTTAAGTATAGCAGTCTTAAACCTGGCTCTAATACCAACTTGAAAAGGTTGCTATAGCAGTCTTAGGTTTAGTATGAAACCTGTTAAAAAAAAAGAAATGAAAATAGAGGAAGAGAAGGAGAAATGAAAGAAAGAGAGAGCAGAATGAATAGGTTTTGTCAGCCCCCTCAATGCCTTTTATATGTGATTCAATAAAAGAAGATACAATGACAAAAGTACCCCTGTCGAATATGACAGCGAGAAAATACAAACTGAGGGTCCTTTGCTATATCTCTACATGTTTAAAGAAAGGGAGTAGAGGGCTAGGAACCTATCCTTAAGAGGATGGTCCCCAATCCAAATTTCCTTCCCAAAAGAACCTCATTATCCATGCAGGCATCATACTCGATTAAGGGAGAAAAGGCGGGCAGGATACCAACGGCGTCTTTCCACGGGGAGGAACAAGAAGCCCTAGGGTTAAGACCAGCATCCCATCCATTGGTTGCCTATCCATGTATGCATTCTATCACTCTATGCCATAAACTTCCTTGCTCCTTGGGAATTCTCCATAACCACTTACCTAGTAGTGCTGTATTTCTTAATCAGACATTTCCAATCCCCAATTCTCCTTTATCTTTTTGTCCTAGAGACCACTACCCACTTCACTAGATGATCCCATTTTGAGTCCCCAAGTTCCCAAAGAAAATTTCTCATTACTTTTTCCATTTGATTTGCAACCTTAACAAGCACTTTAAAGGTAGACAAGAAGTACAATGAAAAATTTGCTAGTGTTGACTTAACGTGATTCTACCCCCTAAAGAGATGTAATTTCTCTTCCACCCTACTAGTCTCTTTGTGAATCTTTCCAAGACTACACACCAGAAACTTTCTTTGGGTTTCCTCATATAGGTAATCCTAAGTATTTTAAAGGCCACTCACTTATCTTTCAACCTAAAGTCCTAGCAAATGAAAACACCTCCTCATCTAGCCTATTAATCTTGGCCACACAACTTTTATTCCAGTTTACTCTCAAGTTAGAGACATTTTTCAAAACCTTCTACCAACAATTTTAGATTGACGATCTCCTCAAGCTCTCCCTCACAAAAGAGAATTGTATCATCGGCAAATTGTAAATGTGTGACAACTACTTGCCTCCCTACTCTCCACCTACTAATGAGATTTCTAGTAAGCTCTAGAGATAATAACACTCAACCTATCCACTATTAAGCATAGTTTTCAAGGCATTTAGGCGATTCTGGGCGACATTGGAGCGCCTAGTCACCTAGTCGCCTAGGCGATAAAAATTTTATAATATGAAAAACTGACTTTTGGCTAGTTTCCTAGTTTTATATACCATTCAGCATGTATGTTAATTGAAAAATAGAAATTCTCTTTATTAAGAACATCAAATTTCCTCTAAAAATGTGGCAAATCATCACATCTGAAAGATAAAGGTCTTTTACATATATTAATTTCATTATTTTCAAAAATAATACTTCTATAGTAAGTATTTAATAGAAAAAAATTCATATTAATTAGCAACTAAAGAAGGTTATTAACTTTATATGATAAATATTCAAGATGGAAAGTAAAATAGAAAAAAACAAGGATGGAGTTTCTGTTTTATTTAATTAGAGAGAGAATAGAAAAAAAATAACTTTATTATTCTATTGTTTCTTTCCCCTTTCTTTTCTTTTCTTTCTTTCTTTTTCTCTTCTCAAAGCTCTTTGATCTTTTAAATTTCAATACTAAAATATTAAAACAAAATATAATTGATATATATATAGCATATAATAAAATGTATTAACACATACATTAATAAGATACAACAATATAATTGATATTATAAAAGGTGCCCGCCTTGTCATTTTTGTCGCCTAGGCGGGCACTTAATTGCCTAGATGGGCGCCTAGTCGCCTAGAAGGGCACCTAGTTGCTAAAAGTCAAGGTGTTTGGGCCTCCCAGCCAAGGGCGCCCAGGCGACGCGACGCCTTGACAACTATGCTATTAAGGTGAAAGGAAGGGAGAGTGGGCCCCTTGTCATAGAACTCTCTTTGTAGGGAAAAGTCCCTAGCTACCCCATTCACCAAAATATAGTAGTGGCACAAAGATACACGGCCATTGACTCATCTACCACCTCCAAAACCTCTATTTCTCAAAACTTCCAACAAAAAATCAGTCTACCGAGTCATAAGCCTTTTCCAAGTCAAGTTTGCCAATCAACCCCTTTTCTTCTTTTTTTTTTTTCTTGTAATCGACACATTGATTGGCAATAAGGATTTGAGCAATGATTTGTATCCCAGACACAAATGCTCCCTGGTTTGGAGAAATTAGGTAAGGAAGTACTTTTTTAATTCTCAAGGCTAAACCTTAGAAATGATCTTGTACATGCTTCCAACCAAACTAATGGGTCTAAAATCCTTTGAGCGTATTGCATCCACATTTTTGGGAATCAAAGCTCTAAAGGTAGCATTGGCACCCAAGGTAATCCTACCTCTCTCAAAGAATTCTAGAAACACCTCCATTAAGTCACCACCTATGATTTCCCAACAATCTTGGTAAAAGGCCATTGTGAAATCATTTGGACCTAGGGCTTTAGATCTTTCCATTGAGAAAACAACATCTTTTACTTCTTGGATCTCAAAATTTCTTTCTAATTCTTTCATTAGTTCTCTACTCCTTGTTTTTGTTACTCAAAATCAGAAATGTCTTCTCTCATCTTGCTTGGGCTCTCATAAATGGTTTTAAAATGATCCACAAAAGCTTTTGATATCTCTTCCTCCCTTGTAAGCACTTCTCCTTTCCATTCTAGCCTCCACAATGTTCTTCCTCTTTCTTCCATTTGCCAAGGTATGAAAAAATTTGGTATTTCCATCGCCCTCCTATAGCCATTTACATATGGACTTTTGTCTCCAACCTATCTCCTCTCATCTAATGATTTCCTCTAATTCTTGTTTTAAATTTCACCTTTCTTCTACTCTCAATCTTCTCTTTGCTTCCCCTATATCAATTTCTTGATCCTTGCTTCCAAAGCTTGTAGCTTCTTATAGAATCTTTAGCCTTTCCACCTTATCATCCTCCCACGTGAAATTTGCTTGAAGCATGGGCAGCTCTCTTAGCTCACCCACAAGTAGGTTGAAATTCCTCATGTTGGAGCTGATTATATGGCTAGGATTGTTTCATTCACAATCACCAAGGACCATTCCGTAGACCCCTTATGGTTGCTAGTTCTGTCCAATACTCTTCCCTTTCCCTATATGAATTGGGTCTATAGACATTAGTAGAGGTGTAAATCGGCCCATGTCACCTGTAGCCCAGTACGATGGTCTGTGGGCTATGTTGGGCTTGGGGTTTTTGGCCTACGAATCGGCATGGCCCAGCACAACCCATATATATTATTTATATATATTTATATATATATATATATAATATTATTAAAGTAAACAATTGTTTTCAATTTTAATATACTAATTTATTTAATTATTGTATTTATAAGTAATTGTATACATCAAAATTCATATAAAATTAAAATTTTAAGTTTTTTCATTTTTTTAAATAAATAGCTTTGGCCTGGTCCACGGCCCGACCTGGCCCAAGGCTTGGCCCGGCCCGCGGCATGGCCTAGGCTTGGCTCTGCCCGCGGCATGGCCTAGGCTTGGGCCATGGGCCGTGCCGGGTCGACCCCCTAAGTTATCCCAAGGGAGGGCAGCACGACCCGTTTTACACCTCTAGACATTAGTTAATGTTCATTCTAACCCATCCTCTTTCCTTCTTAACTTCATTGTGATCGTAAAGTTGCCAATCAATTCTTTAGTACATTCCATTCCATCTCCTCATTCTTCCAAATTGTTTTAGTGCCCCTTGAAGTTCCTAACGATTGTGCAAAAGCCCTAATTGATTCTTTAGCTAACCACTTACTCCTCACCCATCTTCTATCCACTTCTGCCAACTTTGTTTCTTCAATTAAAACAATATCTAGTTTCTCTTTCCTAAAAACTTCTCTAATCACCCCTTTTTCTTTGACTTCCCAAACCCCTTATGTTCCAATTGATTATCTTCATAGAAAACAACATACGTCAAGACCTTGAGGTTTTCTTATACTAACGCATTTTTCTTTCCTTTCTCCCTGTACCTCCTTTTTTCTTGGTTCATTTCTTTGCCCCTCTCCCACCTCCTACTGTTTTTTCCTGTTCTTTCTTTTTGCCTTTTTAGCTCCCACCCCACTCTTTCTACCTTCCTTTTCCTTCTCCAAAGAACAAAGATTTGGATTATCACCTTCCTCCTCCAAACCTACTCTGGGGTGTATTTCTACCTGTACCAACTGCTCAAAAAGCTGCATTATTAGTTGCCAAATTACCTCCTCTTCCTCTTTAGAATACTCTATAACCCCGATATCTTCTAACACTTCTGTTGCTTCCAACGTCACACTAGGATTGGTAGCTTCTAGACAAGAAATGGTGTCACCTGTAGGCTGGACAACAACCACTAAAGGAGAGTGGGGAGCATTAGTTGAAACACAAATAGAATTAAATAAATTTTGACAAAATTGGGTTAGTCGGATGTCATCTGGGTGTTTTTTTCCTTTTCATTTGGGTGGTTGCTTCAATTTTCTTGTATCATGTTTTCTGTTTTAATTTAATTTTATTTATCTTTAAAAATAAATTAACAAAACATACCAGACCTAAGAAACGATGCAAAAGAGTCATGCAAAGAAGGCGATCGTTGACAAGGGCCTTTGTTGAGGGAGTTCTCCCCCAAACTAACCTTCGGTATGCTAACAAGGGAAGGGGAACCGTCTGTATGTTTGATTTCTAAGTGTGGAGAACTTATAGACTCTCTACGATCACCTTGGCTCTAACTCTGGATTAGAATAGGAACTTCTCTACCTTTGGTCGAGGTGTTCTCCTCTTCCAAGGGAGAACCTTCTAAACTGTAGCTCTTTTGAGGTTCCAAAGAAGGTTTGGTTGGGGTCAATATAGAGTTTTCGAAGAGCAGTATTGTTCCTAGGTCTACAACCTCCAAAAAAGCTTTTCCACCTCTACTTTTTACACTGCCAATACTAGACTGGCCATAGGATCTTTAATATTACCTTTTCTTTTACCATGAGCTTCTCGAAGAGTAGATTTTTAGCCTTAGGCTTTAGAGATCTTCTCTAGGTTGCTATTTGCACAAACTCCATCTCACGTCATGGATCTCTTTGCAAGAATATAGGAGTAAAAATTGAATTTGATGCCTCAAATTGAACAATTAGATGAGAAAGAAAGTCAAGGGTATCTAAGTGAAGAGGAAAGACAATTAAGATGGGATTTAAAAAAGGATCTAGAGGAGGTTTTGTTTAGGGAGGAGATATCTTGAAGGCAAAATAAGGGTGGTTATTGGCAGGAGCCTCGTGCATTGGGCTGCCCTTTATATCCAGGAGGCAAAATCCATGGCATAAATGGAAAGAAAGGAATGTTTGGATTACAGATTACGGGTTATGGATTAAAGGTTTGGATTGGCCTAGGTTTCCTGAAGAGTTGGTTGAGTGGTTGGAAAGAAAGTTCGAGCTAGAAGAAATAAGGGAACCCATCTTTTCTATGGATAGATCTAAAGAGTGTTCTCAGAATTCTTTGAATTCTTTGAAAGAGGGGTGATTAGTCTAGGTCTGAACTCTACATTTATTACCTTAATCCCAAAAAAAGGATGGAGCTTGTCACCCTAAAGAGTTCAGACCCATCGGTTTGGTTAATAGTCTCTATAAGATCATTGCCACGGTTTTATCTCTAAGAATTAGAGAGGTTCTTCCCACAATCATTCCCCCCCCCCAAATCAAGGTGCCTTTGTGAAGAACAAACAAATTGTTGATCAAATCTTAATAGCAAATGAGAGTGTGGCTTATGATTTGGTTGATTGGTCTCTCTTATTGGAAGTTCTAAAGTCCTTTAGTTTTGGGCAAAGGTGGTGTAATTTGGTAAAAGTGTGTATCGGGACTTGCCACTACTCCATACTAGTGAATGGCAAGGTGGTAGACCACTTCCCAGCCTCTAGAGGTATTAGGCAAGGGGACCCCCTTTCCCCCTTCATTTTTATCCTAATTGCTGAAGTTTTGGGGAGGCTTATTGAGAGGGCAGATTCTAGAAGCTTGGTTAGGGGTTGGAGAATTGGGAGGGACAGGGTTCCAGTCACTCGTTTACAATTTGCGGATGACACAATTCTGTTTTGCGATGGGGAGAAGATTAATTGGATTAGGAATTTAAAAAATGTGATTTATGTATTTGAACAAGTGACTAACCTCAAAGTCAACTTTGATAAGAGTTGTGTGATTGACATTATACATGATTGTCGGAGAGGTGGAAGATAGGTCTCAAATTTTGGATTGTGAGATTGCTCAATGGCCATTGAAATATTTGGGACTTCCACTAGGGGATAATCCTAGTAAAAGGAGTTTTTGGAATCTGGTGATTGATAGGTTCACAAAAAGGTTAGCATCTTGGAACAAAAGCTACCTCTCTTTGGGTGGTAGGATAGTTCTAATCAAGTCAACCTTGACTAACCTTCTTGTTTACTTCCTGTCTGTGTTTAGAATTCTTGAGGGAGTGTGTAGGGTTTGGAAAAACTAATGAGGGGTTTCCTGTGGGAACCAGGGGAGGAGAAAAGGGACCATAGAGTAAGGTGGGATGTAGTTACAAAGTTAAAAGTGATGGTGGACTTGGTTTGGGAAACTTACAGAAAAAGAACGAAGCTCTTCTGGAACACGAGAGTCTCATCTAGGGCTACAGGAGCTTCTCCTTGGAAATCTATCCATACAATCCTACCTTCCTTTCATCAGGTATGACCTTTGCTCAATAGTTGTCAACGCGGCTAGACGAGCCTAGGCGATGGAATCTATAAATATAAAATTTATAGATTTCTACACTTCCTAAAGGACCCAAACTATTTTATAAGTTATATTTGCTTACTAGCTACACATTACACTAAGCATAATCAATAAAATCTTTCATGTAAGTGTAATTTTCACGTGAAAACATAAAAATTGAACATTTAAATTAAAAGAAATAAGCAATCAAACAAGTGGCTGATAAAAAAAAAGTAATCAAGCAAGTGAAGTGAGAGTAACAAGTCTAAAATGGCAACACTTTAAAATCTAATAATTTACTAATTTATTTTCATAAAACCATACCTTTTGGGTGATTGAGTGTTGACCTTGAATATCTTTTTTTCTGCAACTTTGCCTTCAACAAGAAAACAAATTAAAAGAATTAATCAATCAATAAGAAATCAACTTTTCCATTAACAAATGGAAGAAGCACTACAAAAATAAAAATTTCATAAGAATTCAATAGCAATCCTAGGATTAAAATACATACCTTGGTTGATGCTTGGTAGTTTATGTAGGAACTAGGAAGTAGCCAATTAAGAAATAATAAGATGAAAGTTGAAAGTCATGAAACAATTAAAAAAATAAAAGCATAATACCATATAATGAAGAAGTGTAAATCAGCATTCATCTCCACAAGTCCACAAAAACATAAATCTGAAGTTTAAAACTTTAAATGTATCATAGTCAATCTATAAAGAAAACTCTCTATTCTCTAATTAATTGGAGTGTCTAAGAAATAAGAACCACCAACACCTCCACTGAATGCACCAACATCATTAGCACCACAATCAACATCTTCATATTCATTATTTTTCATATCTTTGTCCCACATCGTGTCTTCTTCTTCTTCTTGAACTACATTTTTTGCCTTTATCTTGTCTTCCAAACTCACCTTTCCCACAGCCACCACCTCTACCTCTACTTACACCCCCACTTGAATTTCCACGTCCATGTCCACATCCTCTTGGCCTATTCGACCCTTCAAGGATTTCAGATGACCCTAATACTTCATCTTGAGTCCATGTAAGATCACACCCTTCATAGACCAAATCATTGAGGGGTCTTTCCCAATCAACCATTCACTAGTTTCATCTACATCATCAAAGCAAATAGGGTCAAACTGCTTTGGATTTGCACGCCTTGTTGTAAATCTTTCTCGGAGGCATTGATTATATTGAACAAATACAAGATCGTTTAACCTCTTTTGATCAAGCCTATTCCCCTTTTTGGTATGAATCTACATTCACAACAAAATAGGAAAAGTTATAAAAATAAGTATTTTAACTTTCATAAATAATTTTATCACAAAACCAACCACTACTTAGAACTTGCATGCTCAACAATATAAGTTTAAAATAGCAGGAACAAAATATAAATATAAGTTTCAAGAAAAGAGAGCTTATATTACTTGGTTGTTTTGTTTTACGTTGCCTAATTCCTAATTCTTTAGAAAGCATCACAGGCGTGCTTATACTATTCCAATTGATATAGTACAACCATATGTCTTCCAAAAAGCCTCATTAATCCTTGTACATTTGCTTTGTTTTCTCAACCTCCCCTTTCAAGAGTGGCTCTTGTAACTCATGGTAACTTGGAGGCTTGTACCCAGACCCGAATTGTGTAATTGCTTCAACCATAACTTCAAAACTCTTCAATTTCATCGTATTGAAAGGAATTCTGGCTTGATAGAACCACTTTGCTACATATTCATTTACTTTTTTCCTTTTTTCCTTCTTCAAATGGCTTTCAATGCTTGTTTGAACCAATTGTCCTTTATGCCTCACTTCAACAACTTCTTTTGGACTTGGTCTCACAAAACTATCCTTAGGTCCTCTGATATTTTCCTTCTTTTTTAGTGGAAGGGGGGAATTTGAAGTTGGAGTGCTCCTACCACTTGAAATGGAGACACCTACTTCTATGGGTTGATTACTTTGATTGTTGGAACCCCTTTCAGATACAATATGCTCTCATGCCCCACGGTTATCTCCAATGGTAAAATCATCCAATGGTTTCTTCCTCTTATTCTTCTGCATATATTCTTGCATCTCCTTCGCAATACTTGCAGTAATTTTGGGATATTTAGTGACATCCCCATACCCCCGAACCAAATGTTGTTTTATCCTTTTTATTCCTCCTTTAACAACTTTACCACATAATGAGCATGAAATTGTATTTTTATCTTCCAAATCGTGCCAAAATGCATATTGTCATGCAAGGTCCTTCGATTGAGCCTTACGCTTAACACTACCACTTCCCTCTTCAGTTGTCATTCTCTATTTCTATTGAAAAAAAAAACCCCAATCAGCAAATAAAGCAAATTAGAAAACAACAAAAAATGTTAAACTAGAAAATAATTAATCTATATTATTCCTAAATTAAATAATGAGAAATATGAACAAGAGAAAAAGACTAAGACCAAGGGAAAATCAGCAATAACAATAATTAATAATTTAATAAAAACAAATAGTAATTTTTTTGATAAGCACACAAAAACAAGAAAATAAATTTTAAGTCAGAAATCAATTAATCTAATCAATAATTCAGTTAGAAATTAATAAATAAAATTTTCAAGCAAGCATTTTTCGGCTATATGATATAATCAAATTTCATTCAACAGTTCAGCTATTCATATATTTCCTAAGCAAGCAAGCAGTAATGCAATATTCAAATAGGAATTGAATAAAAAAAATCAGCCATATAATCAAAGATATTCAGCCATACAATCAAGTTTCAGACTTTTAGTTCAGCCATATATTAATGACATAGAAACTTATTTGAAAAAAAAAACTGATAAAAGGTAGAGTACAAAACACCCCAATTTTATTCAATGAGAAGAAGAAAAGAAGAATAAGAATTTAAGAAGAGAAGAAGAGTGGTGTTCGATTGTTGAAAAAATGTGGGGTGTAGCTCATGTTTTTATTTGAAAGGTGAAAATTGAGAACAATGAGTAGAGGGAGGAGAGGAGTATAAGGGCAGAGCCCCCTTTTTATAGGAAAAAAAAGCAAAAAATAGGACTTGATGGACTGGGAACAATGAGTGGAGAAAGGGAGGAGTATGGGGGCAGCCCCTATTTTTTCGGAAAAAAAATACTAAGAAGTGAGAACATGGACTGCAATTTGAAGAAGAAGAAGAGAGCTTGAAGTCTTCGGTTCTCTTCCCTCTCTAATTGAACAAAAACCCTTGTTGAAGACAACAAAAATCTTATTAGTTTGTATTCTATTGTCTTAATAATAAAATGCTAGCATGTAACCAGTTTTATTTTAAAAGAATAGAACAACCAATAAAAATATCAAAACAATAAATTAAAAAAAAAAATAGTTTCTTAAATGTATAAGGTGCCCGCCTTGTATGTATGCACCCGCCTAAGTCTCTGGGCAAGCGTCTAGTATACAAAACCAATGGCGTTTGGGCGAGGCAACCATGGGAAACCGCTTATTTGCCTAGGCAATGCCTAGGTGTCGCCTTGACAACTATGCTTTGCTTTGGTAATATTGTGAAATTTTGGGAGCATATTTGAGTGGGAGACACTCCTTTGAAAGAGCAGTTCCCTTCCTTATTTTCCCTCTCAAGGTTTAAAAATGAGCCAGTAGCCACCTTCCTAACCTCTTCTAATTCTGTTCTTGTTTGGAATCTGGGCTTTAGAAGGGATTTTAGAGATTCTGAATTGGACTCCATTGCAAATTTGCTTAAGATCCTGGATGAGGTAATTATTGACCCTTCTAGACTGGATAGTAGGATTTGGGTTCCTTCTCCCTTGGGAATCTTCTCTTGTTCTTCTTTTTTCAAAGAATTAACCCAATCCCTTCCAGCCCTTGGTTATCCTTTTCCAGTCTTGGAAGTTTGGGGCAGACCAATTTCTCCCAGAGTAGGTGCTTTCTGCTGGGAAGCTATCCTAGAAAAGGGTAACACTTTTGACTTACTTTAAAAGAAAAGGCCCAATTGGTGTTTATCCTCGCAATGGTGCATTGTATGTAAGGAGAATGGTGAGAGCTTCTTTCACTTATTATTTTCCTGTCCTTTTTTATTAGAAATCTGGTGTTGTTTTTTCTCTCTTTTTGGTTGCAGGTGGCCTTCCCTTCCAAATGTGCAAAGCTTGTTTAACACTACTTCAGTGAGGGGTCTAAAAAAAAGAGGTAAAATTTTGTGGAGATGTGTAAGAGTAGTTGTATACTGGACGATGTGGGATTGGGTCAAGACTGAAACTCTTTGAAGGTACTCAGCAGGAGATATCATTAGAAATTGGAAAGAAATGGCTTGGTCTTCTCCCTTGAATACTTCCCCTATTCCAGCTTGGACTTCAACTATGGGGTTCATTAAGTTGAACTTTGATGGCAGCAGCGAAAGAAACCCAGGCCCTTCAGGTATAGGTGGAGTGTTCAGGGATGAAGAAGGTCGAATTATTGCAATGTTTTCAGGTCCTATAGGTTGGGGGGATTCTCTGAGAGCTGAAATTTTAGCAGCTTTGGAAGGCATTAAAAGATCCCAGCAGCTGGATATTAAAAAACTGCTGTTGAAGGCGACTCTAGGCTGGCTGTTAGTTGGCTCCAGAAGGAAGACTTAAGTCTGTGGAAGTTCTTAAATGAAAGAAAGAAAATTAACCAGCTAACTCAGAACATGAAAATAAAGTTTCAATGGTCCAAGATGAGTGCTAATTCTATGGAAGATTATTTGGCCAAACAAGGGGTGGGAAGAGCTAATCTCTTTTGGGCATTGCTGTAATTTGTTTTCTAATTTTAGGGAGGGTTAAGTGATTTTACCCCTCCCTGTTAACTTTTTCTTTTCTATTCCTCTTAATAAAAGTTTCTGTTATCGATAAAAAAAAAAAAGGAAAAATGAAGGGGATGGCAATACAAGATTTTTTAACTTAATTGCAAATGGTAGAGAAAAAAATTTTGTGGCCAAGTTGGAAGTGAATGGAGACTCAGTTTATGATCAAGAGGAGAGAGCTAGAGCATTTGTTGGTCATTTCAAATCCATTTACAAGAGGCAGTTAAATGATATAATAAAAGTGAAGGGGTTAAATCGGCATGCTTCAGACGGTGAGGCAGTTTGGTTCCTAGAATGGAGGTTTGATTTGGAGGAAATTAGAAGGGTTGTGTTTTCAATGAATAGATTCAAAGGCTCCTCCAGGTCTTGATGGATTTACCATGGTGTTTTATCAAGATTGTTGGGAGTTAATCAAGGAAGACTTGTTGGAGGTATTCGATGAATCTGCAGAGAAACTTCTTTACCCTAGGGATTAATGCCACCTTTCTAGCTTTAAGAAGCTGGATATGGTTAAGCCAAGAGACTTCAGGCCTATAAGCTTGGTGACTAGTATTTACAAAATCATTGCTAAGGTCTGGCTCTGAGATTAAGAACTATACTCCCTTATTAAGTCAATTACAGAGGGCCTTTGTTCTTGGGAGACAAATTACAATCATATTTTGGTAACTAATCAGTGTGATGCAATTGGAAAGGTCGAAAAAGAAAGGTTTTATGGCAAACTTAATTTTGAGAAACCTATGGTTCGGTGGATTGGTCTTTCCTCCTAGAGATAATGAAATAGTGTGGCTTCAGAGATAGATGGTGTAAGTGGATAGATGGCTTCCTTCAAACTTAATATTATTCAGTTTTGGTAAATGAGGGATGGTTAGGGATTTCTTCCTGGCTTGTAGGGGCTTAAGGTAAGGTGACCCACTCTCCACACTGATAGAATGGAGGTTTTCAAGGGTTAGAGAGTTGGTACGATTAATACTGTAGCAACCCATTTTCAGTTTATTGGAAGGTGGAGAATATAAAGTGCTTGGTGAAATTGTTTGAGAAAATCTCTAACCTGAAGATTAATTTGGATAGAAGTTGTGTGGTTAGGGTAAAGTTGGAAGATGGTGTTATAAATTCAATTGCTGCCACTGTAGGGTTCAACTTCCTTTTGGACACTGAATTATTTAGGCATGCCTTTAGGAGCAAACACTAAGGGGAGTAGGTTTTGGAGCTCAATCCTAGAAAGATGTGCCAAAAGGTTGGCCATTTGGAAGATGAACTATATATCTTTGGGGGCAAAATTACCTTAATAAGGTCTGCTCTTGCAAATCTTCCTGTTTATTACTTCTTTGTGTTCAAGATGCCACAAAAGGAGGCTTTGAAATTAGAAAAAAAAAATTGAGGGATATCTTGTGGGAATCGGGTGAGGGGAAGAATATCATTTTGATTAAATTGGGAAATAGTGTGCAGGAGGAAGGAGAAGGGGAACGGGGGATTTGTAATGTGAGAAAGAACTTAGCTCTTCCGAGTAAATGGTTGTGGAGATGGCCTAATGAGAGTGAGAGTTGTGGTACAAAGTGGTGGAGAGTATTCATGGCAGATTGGTAATGATTAGGATGTGGGGGTGTCTTGTCGGACAGCCTTGACCTCTCCATGGAAAGCTATCATTGGCTTTCACCCATGGTTTCAATTTTTGTCTGGTATGATATTAGTTCTAGGAACAAAATTTTGTTCTGGGAAGATGTTTGTGTTGGGAATGTTGTGCTTAGAGAATATTTTCTCCAACTTATATTCTAGCTCTCTGTTCAACAAGGAACCCGATTGTGAAGTTTGTTTCTTCCATATCCCTTACTAATGGTATTTCTTGGGATTTATGTTTTAGAAGGGGTTTGAGAGAGCAAGAGCTTTCAGTTGCCAGTTTTTTGCTAACTATTGAAAAAGGCTACTTGGATCCTTCCAATTCTGATAGGCATATTTGGTCTTTTAATCCAAATGGTTCTTTTACTTGTCTTTCTTCTCTTCTTTGTGCTCTTTCCTTCAACCTAGTCTTCATTCAAGAAAATTTGGTGGAAACTTGTCCCCCCTAAGGTTAGTGCTATATGATGGGAAGCATTCTATGGAAAAATAAATACAGTGGATATTTTCCAAAAGAGAAGGCCTTTTTATTGCTTGTCATTGGTGTTTTCTTTGCAAACTAATCTCTTGTTCATTTTCTATAGGTATTTGGGAAAGGTTTTTCTCTTTATTTGGGTATAGGTGGACTTTGTCTTGGGCAGTTGTAAACTTGTAATCATTATTATTTTTCATCTTAATAACATTTTTCTTTTTTAATTGTCAAAAAAGTGACTATTAGCAGATCCCAAGTTGCAACATTTTTCTTATCCCCAACCATTAATCATCATTATCATCATCATCATCCAAGCCTTTATCCCCAACCATTTTTTTTATTAATCATCATCATCATCCATGCCTTATCCCCAACTATATGGGGTTGTGGCTACATGAATCCTGTTTCACCATTCTGTTCTGTTTATTAGATAATTCAATGAGGAAAAACATATGACCAGCTGGGATGGTCTACAACATTTGGTGGAAGAATTGATAGGGGCTATTCTATATCCAGAATTTTTTCATATACAATCCGGACATTTTTTTTACCAGAAATTCTAGGATGGCCACAATAAGTAATGAATTCATGACATGATTTTAGCTTTTCTTCACTAGTTAAATGAGTTATTGAATATTCTCAATTGCAAATTTACAGTTATCCATAACAAAATTTATTTTCCTAACAATAGAGGATAGCTTATCATGAAAATTTTGCCTGTGTTTAGATAAGCATGAAAAGCATGAGTGAGCAAGAGAGTGGTGACATGTCATCACTAGGCCCTATTGACTCTAGGGGTCCTGGCAATTCAAAGTCCATGGCACCATCCAAGAAGAGTCATCAGGAACCTGAAATTCCACAACCCCCCTCTTTCAGGAAACATGGGGAAGATGATCCCTCAGACGATGAGCAACAGAGCTCAAAGAGAGGTCGGTCAAAGCTGGAGCGCTGGACAAGCCAGAAAGAGAAGGATGACAATGGTCGTACTGCATATTCTTTGTCAAAGACCAAGGACAGTGACAGGATTAATAATGACCGGTCTCCCTTGGCCAGTGAAAGGCCTGATGAATCATCTATGACAAATGAGGCTGTTGGCCAACATCTTCTAGTGGAGAGCAGAAATACTGGTGATTTAGAGAAGGTTGTTGACACGGAACCTACACCTGGAAGCCAGGTCGACTCTGAGAAAATCGGAGATCGTCACCTGGATACAGTGGCAAAGCTAAAAAAGCGTAGTGAGCGCTTCAAGCTCCCAATGCCAAGTGAGAAGGACAATACATCAAACAAGAAGACAGAAAGTGAAGTGTTGCCGCTGATCCAGAGTGAGACTGTTGCAGATGCAGAGATCAAACAAGAGCGACCAGCTCGGAAACGAAGGTGGACCGGTAACTAAGGGCAACGAGATTTTCATGGGCTGTATGGCTCCTGTGTCTCTGGATCTTCAGGTAAGCACTGAATCGTGTGATTCTTCAACAAGGAATTCCAGGGATCCAATTTTCCCATATTCCTGGATGCTTTCTAGGCATTCTGGCAAATTCTAATGCCGACATTTTCAAAATTGTGCTTCGGCTAGTTTTGAAGCCGAATGATGGATTTACTCTCCCTGTACACTGTTGCCATCAAAATACATATTCTCATTATGTATGTATACTGAGTGTAACATTAAATGGGTCATAAGACAGTGGCCACAGAAAAATGTCTTTTCTGTTTTGAGTCGGGTCGTTTCATTATAACTGCCGGAGATGCATCTGCGATGTCATGGTGATCACTGATCATGTTCCAGGCATGGGCTGTGTAAGTCAGACCCATCGAAAGGCCGCCGGCATCATCAGAGTCCATACTCCAGAGAGAGGGCACCACCGCGTCCACATGGAGGCAGCTGGGCTCCAAAAGCAAATGCAATGGCTTTCCGGACCCATTGAATTGAAGTTCCAATTGTTAAAAATGATTCAACATTTGCTTAGCAAGAAGTAAGAACCACCACCTCTAGTCCAAGTGCATGGAAATGAAGTTCCAAAGATTGCGTGTTGAAGAAACCATAGATGAATGAATGGAAAGTATACGCATCAACCAATGGAATTTTACTCATGGAGAAAAGTCATTATTATTTTGATAAGCTCTCCCAACTTCAGAAGATGAGGGCCATGCCCATGCGCGGCTGATTTCGACATTGAGGAATCAGGCAGGATTGTATAGTTGCTAGAGTAGATTCTAGAGTCTAGATTTATTTTATTTTGTTTTTCTTTTCTTTACCTTTCTTGCCTGCGACTCGGTTCTTCGCAATCCAAAAACAGACATGGTTAGGAAGGATTTTAACTTCGTGTTTCATGAATAAACTGTCGAGAAATAATCAAACAGGAAATTTGCAGTCATCGATACAAAAGAAAAAAAGAGAAATGAAACAAGAGGATTTTATTAAGCTGTAATAATTCGTGTTGCCTTATTATTATTAAAACGTCTTCAAGTGACTATCAATAAATGTTTTGCCGAGGCTTCAATAAATAAATAAATGTATTGCTGAATTTGTTCGCTTCGACAAAGTTTGAAAACAGCCTCTGTGCAGGGTAAGACTGCGTACATTTGTCCCTTCATAATTCTGTGTTATACGTGGTGGTTCTCGGTCTCTGTCCTGGACTGGATGCTCCCAATTTTGAGATGTGGTAAGAAATCGATCCGTCGCAGGCCTAAATTCTTCGTGGTCATTTGATTCAGATGTTCATATGTGCTCTACTTTCATTAGCCCACCAGATTTTTATTAGAAATAATTTTTAATTTATACTACTATTAAAAGTGAAAATTTTGTTTAACTAAAATATTTAATTTGTGAATTTGGTCCCTTTCTAATGGTAAGTGTGAAAGATATAGTTTCAAACAATCTTCTCATCTATCCTGTCAAGTCATATTTAAGTCATTAATTCCAATTAACATTAATTGAATCCTATTCTTGAATGGAATATCATTATTTTTGAGTTCGATCACTCTAAATATAAGGCCATGAAATGTAATTTGAATTATTACCTTTTTCATTCATTTAATTCTCTTTCATTAATTTTTATAATTAGGGTATTAATTCCCATTAACACATCGAATCATATATTAATTAGTCATTATTAAAAAACAATAAGTGTGAGAAACAATGATATTGATTATAAAATTGATATTGTTTCTTTTTGGTGGCTAGTCAACAATTAACCTTTTGGGTCAAATGTGTAAACTCTTACATTATAATTAAATGATAATAAAAGTTAAAAAAAAAAAAGATGAAAGCACACAAAGTATAAAAATACAAAACATTTTGAAAAAACATTTTGGTACATCTCTAATATCATATATTCATTATATTAAACAAAAATAAATATAAGAAATAAAGATAACTTTTATAGACAGAAATATAAAAAATGTAAAAAATTTTGAAAACATATCGTTTACAACATCATAATCATCATGAAAAAACACCTACATATATACTTACTAGTTTACAAATTTGATTCTAACTTGCCATTGCCATCATGTCATCTTTTAATGTGATCAAATACCCCTACCACAGTTATCAAGAATAAAATGAAATAAAATCTCTAACACACGCCAACCCTCTATCCCCTACCCCAATAAAAGATGTTTTACATTGTAGGGTGGCGAACCGGGACAGTGATACCAACTACGAACCTGCTGTCCGTTAGTACATCAGCCAGCATCATGACCGTTTATTTAATGCACTTACACCTTAGAGGTTGCAGAGTCGATCCATACTCCTTGCTCCTTAAAGGCTGTAAGTGTGAAGTAGGTGACGGGTGGAACATTTCCAGAGGTGGAAAAGGAAAGATTGGTATCTTGGAATGCAGATCTGGTTCGAAGGTGGAATATATTACATAAGCAAGGTGGCACTCGAACTTAGAGGCGAGATGTAATCCTCCAGCTGTTTGATAGAGCTACAGCTGAGGCTATCATGGACGTAAACATCTCTGAAACAGGGGTGACGACACTCAACGACAAGGTGGTATGGAGACGGGGAGGGAAACTACACCACTGCTTTTGGGTTGTAGATACTTCTAAATGAAAGCCCGGGTTCTTCAACAGATGAAGAAATTCATGGTAAATTTACGTGGAGATGCTTTGGAAGATCAAACCAGTGTTTCCAAGAATCCTTTTATTTCTGTGGAAGTGCATTCAGGATATTTTGCCCACCAGAGCAAAATTACTTAAAAACCGACCTGGAACCAGAACTGTTATAGCCACCGGTTTCCAGGTCAATGGTTCGAATAGAGGGCCCGTTCCAACTTAAAAAAAAAAATAAAATAAAAATGGCCAAAAATTATTGAATGGGTCGAATGGGTCAGGTGGTTCGACCACCCAGATCAGTGGGTCACTGACAAAATCAACGATTTTTTTGTCAAAGACCAGGCTAAGGGTGAAATAGAATCAATTGTCTGGATGATTCCCAGGTTGACGGTCCGACCATCCAAATCAACAGAGGTTCAAAAACATTATTTACAAAGTTGCCACAAAGTTTGAATATGACCTGTTATTGAAAATTTGCATCGGAATATGATCAGTCTGATTTGATTGGAGTACCTCATATGCAAATTCCAATGGGATTTAGATTTAATCTGACTCTTCTAATTTTTTTAAATACAAAAAAAAAGTTAATTACTTTTCAACTTTTATATATAATTAATTAATGTAAATATAACATGTTGAGTTTATTATATATCAATTTACATATAATATAATATAATATATTTTTTCATATTTAAATATAATTATATAAAAATTGTGTATTAAAATCAATAAATATTATAATATAATCAGATTCAGATTTTAATTAGATGGGATGAAATCAAATCCAAATCTGATCCAAATACATAAATGCATCTTCCAAATCCGAGATAATTAGATCAAATGTTGGATTGGATTGCAAATTTTCAAGTATCATTAGCAAGCCTACTTAACAGTCTTTTCAACTCGCCATTGACCCGGTCAGTTGAACCACTCGAACCATCACCCAGTCAAGATTTTGGATCCGGTTTGAGTAAAACTCAGAGGTAAAAAAACCGTTGACTTGGTAAAAAACCGTCTGACCTAGACAGTTGGACCATTGATCCATTCAACCTAGTGACTGGGTCGTGGGTTGCATACTAACTCTGTATGGAAATTGCATGAGGCCATAACTTTACACTTCGATGTCTGATTAAGGTGAATTTTTTATTTTATTTTGGATAATGTTTTCGAGATCTATGCATCCCAAAGGTGCATTCCCTCATTTTTTTTTCAAAAAAAAAACTTTTTGACATCAAATTATAATTTTTAATATTCTTTACAAATAAAAAAAATTAATATTTAATTAAAAAACATAAATTAAATATAAAATATTTCATATATTACATGTAAAACATAATAATACATTATTTATTCATAAAATACATGTTTATAAATTATAATACCTACACACATATCTATCTATCTATATATTTATAGACATATATATTTGAATTTTCATCACTGATGTGGCATGGTCTGACCCGTCTGACCTTGCCAGTTGAACCAGTGACCTGTGACCCGGAGTCTAAAACGGTTCAACTTCCGGGTCGGTTTTTAAAACACTGCTACTTAATATTGATCCTACTTGTGCAATTTGTGGCTCAAAATTAGAAACCCAAACCAATGTTGCTTCCCAGCCCTGTAGCTAAGTCGTGCAGCGTGCTGGTTTGGAGTTGATCTGATGATCATAACCTATCGATGTCCTGTGGTGCATCGGAATCCGCAGGAGCTATCTTGAACGCCTGACCTCTCACTTGCTGCTCCCGTAGTGCCAATGGTGTGGCCCGTCTGTTACACATTGTGACTGTAACTGAGCATTTGGTTGAACTAAGATGCCTATGGGCTTTTTCAAAAAAAGAAAAAAAAATGTTGTAAATTACAAAGGAATCAATGACAAATTACCTTTCTGAACTTTGCAACAAATGGGCGTCACCGTTAAGTTAGATGAGAGAATGCATTAAATAATCAAATATTTATATGAACTTTTATTTTTCTTTTCCTCATCCTTCTCTTAAACCCTAATTGGTTTCTTGGAAGGATACTTGAAGATGGAGAGAAATTCATGACCAAGGTTTAAAGTATCGATATATATCAGCCCGTATTGGCCGATCAGGAGTATCCCGATATACCCCTACAGAGGGTGTATCGGGCTCTAACTGGTTCAGGGGGTGGAGGAGTCTTAAACCGGCCCCCCTAAACCAGTTTTGAAAAAAAAGTATCAGGGGCATATCAATATTTAGAATCTTGCTCATGACAAAGAAATAAAATAAGAATGTAAAGCAATTTGTTTTTAATCATTCTTGTTATTTTAGCCGATTTTATTTGAAGAAAATGAGAATACTTTTGAAGTTCGTATGGGTATTTTGATAATTTAATACATTCCGTTGTTTGACTTACCCCCCTCTGATTCTGATTCGGTTGGTGGCATTTTATTGATCAAGGTAGGAGAGGTTTTAGATAATTTCTTCCCAACTCTATTGAAATAGACGCCCGTCCACTCTTGAAAGGTTTTGAACTTTTAATCATCTACAACTTAGCTATTCATTCTGACCCTACCACGATTTTAGTTCTTTAATCAACAGACTCTCATCACTAGGAATTTAGGAAAATCTGAAATCATATAAAATATTCCAAATGCCTACTAGAGAAACGTGCCATAGAAAGGAGAAAAATGCTTGGGGAGTTATTGGGCAAAGGACGACTGAAATAGAAATTCACCAGTAGAATGTAAAATATATAAGATCATAAAAAGGATTAGATCAAAATTATTTTTATAAAGGGATATTTGAACTGAATGCCATAGAATGTAAAACATATGTCCGGAGCACAGGTCATTGAGATGAACATTTGAACTGATGCTGCATTCCAGCATCACCACGACAAATTCTCCCATCTACCAAAACTTTTATATGAACATACATGATATAAAAACTCGAGTTGGCATAACTTGTTGGTTGGCAATGAAAATGAAATTGATTCCATGATAAAAATGTGGGGACACAGCAGGTCACTTGAGCTCTTAGCATAAGAAGCATGAACTGAAACTAGCTCCAACTTTTGTATTACATTTTGCATTGAACCGGCATTCTGTAAGGTTAGTTCATCATATCGATGAGATCATTGATTTTATCCTCGCGATCACCAGAGTCACCGCCATCCTTGTATGGTTTCTTATTAAACAGTGAACTTCCTTCTGGCTTGTTCAGCTTGAAGGGCCACAGAAAACTTGCTACTTCCTTAAAATGTGGACCAACTGTGGCTACCTCATGCACAACGTCTTCTATGCATACAACACCATATTTTCCAAGCGCCTGAAACCACCAGGGAAAAATTACAAAGAATTCACATACAATGCCCAAAGTTAAATAATGAATTATAAATCTCCTAGAAGGTCAAATGCCTGCTCAATTATGTTATTGTCTGTGAGAGGGACCATCTGCTTCTCTATCTTTCCAAAACCCTTCTTATAAATTAACTCTTTCACACTCCTCAGATTAGGATAGCTGCAAATAGACATAAATTTCATACAAGATGTTATGATCAAAATGATTTCATACTGGGACTAGTAACCAGTTGGATAACAAAGGAAAAGTCTTCTTTTTTGGGTAGAAAAAAGAGGAAAAGGTCGGTTCCTTAAATTACCCATATGTTATAAATGGTTCCACTTTCTGCAGCATACCCATTATCCCGTCACTTGCTTTTACAAATACACCACTATGAATACTCCACAACTTCAAAAACTGCAATATCTTTCTAGTCTTCGGATGCATATCATTGGTGCTGAAAACACACAGAAAGTGTTCAAAACAAGGAAGCCAAAGCATAAAAACTGGAACATTTCAAGTATGGAAATATATTGTCAGTATTTCTCACCCACAAATGCGGATTATGAAAAGCAGCTTGGATTTGGGTGTAACTTGCGATGATCTCCTCCGCTTTGCCCTATGTTTCATTTGAATGAGGTCCAGTTCCTAGAAGTAAGAAGATATAAGCAATTACAGAGAATGGAATCTGGCTTCCTTCAAAATAATATTCTTTCAGTAACTATCAATAATTTTTTCTACATTAACAATCAAGAAAAGTAAGCAGTCAGACGGTTGCTTATGAGCATAAAAAAGTATGGAGATATACATACACATGCCAATAGCGAACCAAAGTCCATGTCAAGGAAAAGAGTAGCAAGGCAAGGTGAAAATAATGCATGTTTCAATTTTGAGCAATTTTGCTAATAGTACTTGTACAAAATCATTTCCACCTGATGCTTGAGATTGGGACTTCTTGTTGGGATCAAGATGTTGCTAGAGTGGGAAGTAATGGAATGCTCCAGTGTAAATCATAGGTACTTCATATGGTTCAATTCTGATGCGATAACTCTGTATGGCCTTGAAGATCTCCCCTTTTCACCCATAATCCAGTTTTCCACCATATAGAATTTTTGTGCAGTACTCTTTGAAAGAAAACCCTCTTATTTTCATCTATCAGACATTCATGGGAAAAGGAATTTCTAATAGATGCCATCTAGGTGTTCAAAATAAATAATGAATTAGTTGCACGATTAAAATTATTATTGCATTCTTTTAGATGGCAAGACAATTCTAGTAGAAGTCCAAGAGAAATATATGGACTGGATAATTCTAGTAGAAATCCAAGGTTAATGGTTCATGAGGAATATGACACAGTTAGGTTTCAGTGGGTGGGCAGATCGGCAAATGCCTTGGCTGATTTTCTTGCTAAACAAAAGGCTACTCGGGTTACTTTGTATTGGGCTTCTCTGTAATTTTTCTTTGTTCTGTGTAATCAACTAAAAGGTAAATGGAATCCTCCATATCCCCTTCTAAAAGGTAATGTAGCCTCTCGTGCCTCTTCCTGAACTGTATTTTCTTTGTCTATGATTTAATGAATCTTATTATTCATCGATCAAAAAATATATGGACTGGACAATTGCTAAAATCTAGTATCTTTGACCAAGATAATCTAAATGGACTCATCAGATCACCACCAACATCTTGAAACTCATGCATACGCAAGTATATGTATCTTGCAGTATAATTAACTTCTATTATAACCAATTCATATATTTCCTTTTTATCTTTTAAAATTCCATTACTTATTTTATTTTAATAACCTTCTCTTCCTAAGTAAATAATCTATTTATTTGATTATGTATTCTAGTATTTTTTTTAACATATGCTAATTTATAAACATTTCAAATAATTACTTCTCATTAAATTCAACTTTTCATTGGTTCTAAATGGTTTGTACATGAGAATGGGAAAGATATTGGCAATTTTTTAGGTTTAAATTTTATTGGTAATTTATTTGTTATTTTTAGTTAAAGAAAACAACATTCATTTTTAGTTTTTAGAAATTGATGGGTCCCACTACCATGTGTAATGGGTAATGTACAAGTAAGGTATTAGATTGAGATATGGACTGACAAATTAGGATCCTTTGTTTTTTTTTTTTAAAGAAAAGGGCAACTGAATTTATTATGAATCAAAAGAAAAGGTACATGAGATGATGTACAAGATAAAACCCAAAAACAAAACTACAAAGGCAGGTTTCTGTCACTGTAAAAAACTTCCCTAAGTGTACCAGAATATCAAGAATATCTCTTGCTTCCATCAGAAAGTGAGCAAGCCTCCAGGGACCACTACTTTCTCTCCTAACCAGTATAGAGTGTTGACAGGTTAGACAATCCCTGTTCTTTTGCTATTTGAAGACCAGTAACCATAGCTAGGATCTCAGACTTTGTGGAGTCAGAAAATCCCATTGAGTCCACTGAACCAACCTAATGCTTCCATCTCTTCTTCTTAATATACCTACTCCAGTTGTATCGGTATTTCCCAAAGCACTACCATCAAAATATAGAACACAGTCCTCCTCTTCCCTATCCAGAAGGAGCATGGGAACTCTTTGAGGGGTGAAGGAAGAAGAAAACAAGATCTCCACATTCGAATATAGATCATTCAAAGAACTCCCTTTTAAGCCCCATTCGTTTACTGGTAAACAAGGGGGAAAAGTTGGTCAATGGGTATCTCTTTCCCATTGACCAACTTTACAGTGTTCTTTTTGCAATAATGGGCCCCACGGTAAAGAGACCTTCATTTACCTAGATAAAACTTACCCATCTCCAAGGTGGGTAAGTAATTTTCCCACCTTGGGGAAAAGTTTATAAAACATAATGGGACAAGTTTGCCCATTTTAACATTAGCTTTTTATGGGTAAAAAAAAAGCATTTCATTACTTACCTAGGAATCAAAAGAACATAGGTTAGTGAACTTACCTAGGTAAGTCTTACCCAAGAAACATTTAACTGGATAAGTGCACTTACCCGAGTAAGTGAGAAATTTGTAAACAAACAAAGCCTAAATTCTATCAAATTCAGCATCCACAAGTTACACAAAATATATGAGACCAATTCACCCACAGATCTACATTTTTCTTTAAAAATATGGTTATTTCTTGCTTCCCACACACCCCACATCACTGCTTGGACCACCATATTCCAATAAAATTTCCCTCTTCTACCAAGACTTGTACCTTGCCATTGCCAAAGGAAATCTTCTATATGTTCAGGGGCAGCCCAGTTGTAACCTATAATAAGATTAAGGAAGAGCAACCAAATCCTCGTTTCTGGACAATGCCAAAGAAGATGTTCTGCAGATTCACCATTACTGTGGCAAAGGGTACAGACATGGGGGAGATGTACAACCAACCATTGTTCTTTTCTGCAGTAAACCACAAGTGTTTAATCTATTCAAGTAGGCCTCCCATACAAAGAACAAAACTCTATGGAGATGTGTGAACACCAAATCTTCTTAAAAGGGAAACTTAGACCATTTCCTTCCATCACCAAGGTCCTGAAAAATGAATTTGTTGAGAACTTGTCAGCAGGGCAAAGCTTCCAAACTCGTTGGTCAGGGAAGAAGAGGAAAAGTAAACCTCTCTTTTTTTTATAATAAAAGTAAACCGCTCTTAAAGAGTAGAGGTCTGCGGCTTCTCCAATCTCTACATCCCTTAGAGGTCTTCTTAGGCCTAATTTGTTTACAATTTTGTAACTTACCCGGGTAAGTTCACTTACCCAGGTTAAGTTCACTTACCTATGTTCTTTTGATTCCTAGGTAAATAATATAAATACCTTTTTACCCATAA